>NC_069503.1:49507772-49670272 GCF_027579735.1 Bombina bombina | reverse complement strand
AAGTTCTGGGCAGATCTTCAGACACACATATTGGTTGAGGCAGAGGGTTTACTCATATTGGGGGGAGATTTTAACATGGTCTGTCAAGTACCAATAGACAGGTTTAGAGAAGGGGAAAGTATTAAAAAGAGTAAAAGGGATAATCTTGAATCCAAACTTCTTAAAAAACTTATGAATAATCTGAATGTTAAAGATATATGGAGGGAAAATAATCCAGTGAGTAAAGACTATACCTGTGTGTCGAAAACACACAAGACCCTCTCTAGAATAGATATGTTTCTGATCTCGGAAAAATTGTTTGATATTGAGGTAGATACTACAATAAGAGACATGACCCTGTCAGATCATGCTCCTATAACACTAAATTTGAAGATAAATACGTATAATTCAATAATTAAAAGATTTCGTTTTCCAACATATTTATTGGAGAACGTGAAGTTTAAAACATTTTTAGTGGCAAAGTGGCAGGATTACGTACGTAATAATTCTGAACATTCTAATAGACCGGAACTTTTCTGGGAAGCATCTAAAACTGTAATAAGAGGAGAAATCATAGCATACCTATGTATGATTAAAAAGAAAACAAAAAAAAGAGAGAAGGAAATTACTAGAAGGCTCACGCAAACATATAATAGAGTTATAAGTGAACCTTCCAAATTTAACTGGAAGAAATATGGAGAGGCCAAAGAAGCAAGAGATATATGGTTATTGAATAATACCGCACAACAAGAGATTAAAGCCAGTTCAAAATATTTTAGATATGGGAATAAATCTGGAAAATTACTTGCGAAATTGGCCAATAAATCTAGGGGACATAACTTTATTCCCGTACTGAATAAGGAAGGAGTAAAATTGAATAAAACAGAGGAGATTATGAAAGCATTAGAAGAATATTACCAAAAGGTATATAGTGCTGAAAATTTAAATCTTTGTAATAAAGAAAAATTTTGGTCTAATTTAAAACTTCTAAGGATAGATAAAGGTGAGATGAATAAAATGATAGAACCTATCACAGAGAAAGAAATTGAAAAGGCGATAAAAAACCTTAAGAATAACAAGTCCTCTGGCCCAGACTTATTGCCTAATGAGTATTATAAAATTCTATCTGAGCACATAATACCTAATCTTAAGTCCCTCTTTAACTCTTATTTTTGCGATGGAAAAGATATGTCAAGTAATTTTACGTCTTCCTGGACTTCTTTAATATTAAAACCAAATAAAAAAAGTGATCAAATGGATTCATATAGACCCATATCTCTCTTAAATGTAGATTATAAGATACTAACAGGTATAATGGCAGAGAGATTTCAAGTGATACTCAAACATGTAATACATAAAGATCAAACAGGGTTTTTGAAAGGTAGAAACTCTGCATCTAATATCAGAAAAGTTTTTCTTGTTTTAGACCATTTCAAAAGGCAAAGTGATAGGAGGACACAAGATAAGGATTCTGATGCAGCTATCATCTCATTAGACGCTCATAAAGCGTTTGATTCCATAGAATGGAATCATTTATATACTTCTCTAAAGCAATTTGGTTTCCATGAAAGGATAATTAAGCTGATTGAAAAACTGTACAACTTTCCTCGCACAGCACTATTAGTTAATGGTCAAATTTCGGGTGACATAATTTTAAAGAGAGGTACTAGACAAGGGTGCCCTTTGTCCCCTTTATTATTTGACATTGTTATAGAACCTTTAGCATGTGTTTTGAGAGAGAAGATAGAGGGAATTAAAATGGCGCAATATGAATGCAAGATTGCCCTATATGCAGATGATTTGCTTTTATTTGTAAGTAACTTGGAAAAAAATATCCCTATAATAATGGAAGTAATAAATAATTTTAGTATGTTTTCTGGCTATAAAATAAATTCTAGCAAGTCGGAATTAATGATGATCAATGGGCAAATTAAAACAAAAATTAAGGAATACTTTAAAAATTCACCAGAAGGTATAAGATATTTAGGAATATACATATCTCCATCTGAAGATAGGTGGTATAGTATGAATTTTACCCCGTTATTTAAAAAAATAAGTGAAGAGCTTAAATTTTGGTCAAAGCTGCCTCTCTCTATCTTGGGTAGAATAAATTTATACAAAATGATAATCTTTCCCAAAATACTTTATATCATGCAAAATATTCCAATACCAATCTCTAAAAAAGATTTAAAAAAATTGCAATCAGATACTCAAAAGTTTATTTGGAGTGGAAAGAAATCTAGAATCTCAATGAAAAAAATATCTCTATCAAGGGAAAACGGGGGATTTGCTCTCCCGAATCTAGAATATTATAACTGGATAATTCTGAGCAGGATAGTAATAGAATGGATTACTGAAGTGGCATATTATACAATACCTGAAGTAGAATTAAATCTGTTTTCCCCAATTAAAATGATAAACTTTCTGCATTTACCAAGAACAGAATTACCGAGAGAATTGAAGAGGTTAAAAACGATATATTATCCTATATGGGCGTGGCAAAAAATATGTGAAAAACTTAAGGTTACATTTAGAATATCCAAATATTTTGAAATTCAGAATAATCCGGCTTTCCCTGAAGGCGTAAATTCTGTATTATTTAAAAATTGGGAAAGAAAAGGTCTTAAATATATACATCAAATTATAAATCTAGACAGAAAATTTGTGAAGTCCTTTGAGATGTTAAAAGAAGAATTTGGCCTGATTAATAAAGATTTTTTTGCCTACTTATAAATAAAGCATTATATAGATAAATTAGTTAGAAACAATGGATATGAGTGGAACTGGGAGAGAATTGAATCTTGGATGGGAATGGTTAAACACGGAATTTATTCTATATCACCATGGTATAAAATGTTATCAATACAAGAAGGAATAGCCAACTTAGAGCATATAGCTGGAAAATGGAGTTCCCACTTTCAGATAGACTCAGATTACCTAAATAAATCAATACAAAGTGTAGCTAAAATAACGTTATTAGAGACATGGAGAGAGGCGCATATAAAATTACTTCATAAAACCTACTACACTCCCAAAAAAGGGTCAGATTGGGGATATAAAGAGTTTGATAAATGTCCTAAGTGTAAAATGTTAGCAGCGGATCTTATACATATGGTTTGGGAGTGTCCAATGATCAAACAATTTTGGCGAAAGATTGAATTTTGGCTATCTAATATTCTGAATAGACAGACCTATTTTAATATAGAACAAATTATTTTTTTGATTTGTGAAGATCAGACTCAAGATATCAAATTGGGAAATATAGTGGTATTAACTGCTAGAAATATCATATTTAAAAATTGGAAAAATAAAAAAAAACCTAGTTTTGTGGAATGGAAGAATTTCTTAATGAAACAGATGAAATTAGAACAATATGCAACACAAGCATTTAAAGAAAATGAAGTAAAACTGTTTCTTAAAAAGTGGGGTCCCTTGATAAGATCTTTGGGTAAAATACAACAGGAACAGATATTGTATCCATTTAGGGATATCACATTAGTCATTAATTGGATGGAGACATACTGTCTTAGGGAATAGGGTGTTATTTTTGTTTTTTGTTTTTTTATTATTATTCTTATTTTTGTAGTTTTTAGGGGTAAATATAGAAATTAGGAAATCACCAGCCTAATTAGTTCCAGTAATAGATAATTGGAACAGCTATGGATTTGTCTTCTGTTTTTGATGTGCATAGCGTTAAGAGGATATTGACATGCTTTATTTTTGTAAATGTTTGATTATTTTTCGCTTTGTAATTCGTTGGCATGATGTAATTTTCAAACAAACTGTATAATGGCTATATATCTGTTCTGCCTTTCTTTTTTTTTATTTGTTGACTATGTATACGTTTTGGCTGGCATAAAATAAAGAGTTAAAAAATAGTTGCTTAGACTCAGCAGGCAGATTAACATACAGTTCTTACAGCAGTGGAGTTTAGTACCAACAGCCAAGGAAGTATACAGGTACTCACAGCAGAGGTACTTGGCTTCAGGATAAACAGATGTCACAGTATAGTTGCTTAGACTCACCAGGCCGATTAACATACAGTTCTTACAGCAGTGGAGTTTAGTACCAACAGCCAAGGAAGTATACAGGTACTCACAGCAGAGGTACTTGGCTTCAGGATAAACAGATGTCACAGTATAGTTGCTTAGACTCATCAGGCAGATTAACATACAGTTCTTACAGCAGTGGAGTTTAGTACCAACAGCCAAGGAAGTATACAGGTACTCACAGCAGAGGTACTTGGCTACAGGATAAATAGATGTCACAGTATAGTTGCTTAGACTCAGCAGGCAGATTAACATACAGTGAGTGCAGAATTATTAGGCAAATGAGTATTTTGACCACATCATCCTCTTTATGCATGTTGTCTTACTCCAAGCTGTATAGGCTCGAAAGCCTACTACCAATTAAGCATATTAGGTGATGTGCATCTCTGTAATGAGAAGGGGTGTGGTCTAATGACATCAACACCCTATATCAGGTGTGCATAATTATTAGGCAACTTCCTTTCCTTTGGCAAAATGGGTCAAAAGAAGGACTTGACAGGCTCAGAAAAGTCAAAAATAGTGAGATATCTTGCAGAGGGATGCAGCACTCTTAAAATTGCAAAGCTTCTGAAGCGTGATCATCGAACAATCAAGCGTTTCATTCAAAATAGTCAACAGGGTCGCAAGAAGCGTGTGGAAAAACCAAGGCGCAAAATAACTGCCCATGAACTGAGAAAAGTCAAGCGTGCAGCTGCCAAGATGCCACTTGCCACCAGTTTGGCCATATTTCAGAGCTGCAACATCACTGGAGTGCTCAAAAGCACAAGGTGTGCAATACTCAGAGACATGGCCAAGGTAAGAAAGGCTGAAAGACGACCACCACTGAACAAGACGCACAAGCTGAAACGTCAAGACTGGGCCAAGAAATATCTCAAGACTGATTTTTCTAAGGTTTTATGGACTGATGAAATGAGAGTGAGTCTTGATGGGCCAGATGGATGGGCCCGTGGCTGGATTGGTAAAGGGCAGAGAGCTCCAGTCCAACTCAGACGCCAGCAAGGTGGAGGTGGAGTACTGGTTTGGGCTGGTATCATCAAAGATGAGCTTGTGGGGCCTTTTCAGGTTGAGGATGGAGTCAAGCTTAACTCCCAGTCCTACTGCCAGTTTCTGGAAGACACCTTCTTCAAGCAGTGGTACAGGAAGAAGTCTGCATCCTTCAAGAAAAATATGATTTTCATGCAGGACAATGCTCCATCACACGCGTCCAAGTACCCCACAGCGTGGCTGGCAAGAAAGGGTATAAAAGAAGAAAATCTAATGACATGGCCTCCTTGTTCACCTGATCTGAACCCCATTGAGAACCTGTGGTCCATCATCAAATGTGAGATTTACAAGGAGGGAAAACAGTACACCTCTCTGAACAGTGTCTGGGAGGCTGTGGTTGCTGCTGCAAGCAATGTTGATGGTGAACAGATCAAAACACTGACAGAATCCATGGATGGCAGGCTTTTGAGTGTCCTTGCAAAGAAAGGTGGCTATATTGGTCACTGATTTGTTTTTGTTTTGTTTTTGAATGTCAGAAATGTATATTTGTGAATGTTGAGATGTTATATTGGTTTCACTGGTAAAAATAAATAATTGAAATGGGTATATATTTGTTTTTTGTTAAGTTGCCTAATAATTATGCACAGTAATAGTCACCTGCACACACAGATATCCCCCTAAAATAGCTATAACTAAAAACAAACTAAAAACTACTTCCAAAACTATTCAGCTTTGATATTAATGAGTTTTTTGGGTTCATTGAGAACATGGTTGTTGTTCAATAATAAAATTAATCCTCAAAAATACAACTTGCCTAATAATTCTGCACTCCCTGTACAGCTCTTACAGCAGTGGGGTTTAGTACCAACAGCCAAGGAAGTTCTTACAGCAATGGAGTTTAGTACCAACAGCCAAGGAAGTATACAGGTACTCACAGCAGAGGTACTTGGCTTCAGGATAAACAGATGTCACAGTATAGTTGCTTAGACTCATCAGGCAGATTAACATACAGTTCTTACAGCAGTGGAGTTTAGTACCAACAGCCAAGGTAGTATACAGGTACTCACAGCAGAGGTACTTGACTTCAGGATAAACAGATGTCACAGTATAGTTGCTTAGACTCACCAGGCCGATTAACATACAGTTCTTACAGCAGTGGAGTTTAGTACCAACAGCCAAGGAAGTATACAGGTACTCACAGCAGAGGTACTCAGGCCACAGGTCAAGCCTGCACACCCAGTAGTCAAGGGGTTCATCGTTCCTCAGAGTGTCGAGATCCGCAGTTAATGCGAGGTAGTCGGCTACTTGTCGGTTGAGTCGTTCTCTGAGGCTGGATCCCGAAGGGCTGTGGCAATGCATAGGAGTTAAAAAGTTCTGCATGTCCTCCATCAACAACACTTCTGGAAAGCGTCCTGTCCTTACCGGCGTGGTCGTGGGAGGAGGAGGATTACTTTCATCTCTTCCCCTGTTAGATTTCCGTTGTGCTGTGACATCACCCTTATTCGCTGTGTAAAGCATACTTTAATTTATTTTGGAACTGCTCCATCCTTTCCAACTTGCGGGAATTCTGTAAAATTTCATTCACTTTATGCTTATACCGGGGGTCTAGTAGCGTGGACACCCAGTACAGTTCGTTCTCCTTCAGCTTTTTTATACGAGTGTCCCTCAACAGGCACAACAGCATGAAAGACCCCATTTGCACAAGGTTGGATGCCGAGCTACTCATGTCCCGTTCCTCATCCTCAGTGATGTCACTGAAGGTATCTTCCTCCCCCCAGCCACGTACAACACCATGGGTACCAGATAGGTGACAACAACGAGCACCCTGGGATGCCTGCTGTGCTTGGTCTTCCTCCTCCTCCTCAAAGCCACATTCCTCCTCTGACTCCTCTTCCTCACAATTCTCTTCCTGCGTTGCCACTGGTCCAGCAAGCGATGCTGATAAGGCTGTTTCTGGTGGTGATGGAGACCACAGCTCTTCCTCTTCACGCTCATCTACGGCCTGATCCAGCACTCTTCGCAGGGCACGCTCCAGGAAGAAAACAAATGGTATGATGTCACTGATGGTGCCTTCGGTGCGACTGACTAGGTTTGTCACCTCCTAAAAAGGACGCATGAGCCTACAGGCATTGCGCATGAGCGTCCAGTAACCTGGCAAAAAAATCCCCAGCTCCCCAGAGGCTGTCCTAGCACCCCAGTCATACAAATACTCGTTAACAGCTTTTTCTTGTTGGAGCAGGCGGTCGAACATTAGGAGTGTTGAATTCCAACGTGTCGGGCTGTCGCAAATCAAGCACCTCACTGGCAGGTTGCTTCGCCTCTGGATATCTGACAAGTGCGCCATGGCCGTGTAAGAACACCTGAAATGGCCACACACCTTCCTGGCCTGCTTCAGGACGTCCTGTAAGCCTGGGTACTTATGCACAAAGCATTGTACAATCAGATTACACACATGTGCCATGCACGGCACATGTGTCAACTTGCCCAATTTCAATTCCGCCATCAAATTACTTCCATTGTCAGAAACAACTTTGCCAATCTCCAGTTGGTGCAGAGTCAGCCACTGATCCACCTGTGCTTCAGGGCGGACAGGAGTGCTGGTGCGGTGTGACTCTCTGCTTTCAGGCAAGTCAACCCCAAGACGGCGTGACACTGCCATATCCGGGATGTTGAATAGTACCTGGGGAGCTGGGGGGGGGGTGCCGTTGATGTGGAGCAAGATGCAGCAGCAGAAGAGGACTCAGCCGAGGAAGAGGTTATGGAAGAGGATGGAGTAGGAGGAGTAGAGGAGGTAGTAGCAGGCCTGCCTGCAAGTCGTGGCGGTGTCACCAACTTCTCTGCAGAGCCACGCATTCCATGCTTGTCAGCCGTCAGCAGGTTTACCCAATGCACAGTGTAGGTGATATACCTGCCCTGACCATGCTTTGCAGACCAGCTATCAGTGGTCAGATGGACCCTTGCCCCAACGCTGTATGCCAGACATGCCATTACTTCCTTTCGCACAATCGAGTACAGGTTGGGGATTGCCTTTTGTGAAAAGAAATTTCGGCCGTGTACCTTCCACTGCGGTGTCCCAATAGATACAAATGTTTTGAACGCCTCAGACTCCACCAGCTTGTATAGTAAAAGCTGGCGGGCTAAGAGTTCAGACAAGCCAGCTGTCAGACGCCGGGCAAGGGGGTGACTTTGGGACATTGGCTTCTTACTCTCAAACATGTCCTCAACAGACAGCTGACTGTGGGCAGATGACCAAGAACTGCTACGGAAGAGAGACTGAGTGGCGGATGGTTGAGAGGGGGCAAGGAGTACAGCAGTGGTTGACGTGGCTGAAGATGCTGGACCAGGAGGAGGATGGCGGCTTTGAGTTTGTGTGCTGCTTCTACTCATGTGTTCATCCCATCGTCGTTTGTGATGTGAGATCATGTGCCTTCACAAAGCAGTTGTACCTAGGTGGGTGTTGGACTTCCCACGACTCAGTTTCTTTTGGCACAGGTTGCAAATGGCATCGCTGTTGTCAGAGGCAGACAAACAAAAAAAATGCCACACTGCTGAGCTCTGCGATGACGGCATTCTGGTGGTGGCAACAGCATGCGTTGATTGGTGTGCTGTCTGGCTGACCCCGGGTGCCAATGCATGCTGTCTGACTGTGCCACTATCTCCTTGCGACGACCTCCCCCTGCTTCCAACTCGTCTCCTCCTCTCTGTCTCCCCATCTGTACTTTCCCCCTCTTCTTCTTCTCTTCTAGCGGGCACCCACGTGACATCCACGGACGCATCATCATCAACTGCTTCTCTTGTATCTGACAAATCAACAAAGGAAGCAGCAGCGGGTACAACATCATCATCATCATCACACCGTACGTCGTCCATGTCTGTAATGCTGCCTGACTGAGACATATCACTGTTATCTACATCCTCTGTCAATGATGGTTGTGCATCACTCATTTCTTCCAACTGATGTGTCAATAACTCCTCTAACAGATCAAGTGAAGCGGCTGTGGTGCTAGTGTTGGTGGTGGCGGTAGCCGGGCGAGTGGCACTGGTCACTTGAGAGGTGCCCGAAGCTAAGCTGGAGGTGGATGGTGCGTCAAGGTTACGAGCGGAAGCTGTAGAAGATTGGGTGTCCTGTGTTATAAAGTCAACTATTTCATCAGAACTTTTCGTGTTCATGGTAGTAGCCTAACACTGGGCATTATTCTATGGCCAAAGGGAATCACAGCACCACGAACACGACGGCACCTGCGGGGTGGCCTGCGTCTGTCATTTTTTTTTTTTAAATGTAGACTTACACTACTATTAAACAAAATATGAGTGGTGCCACTGGGCAAGTGGGCACAGTGACAGTATACGCTGTGAGCCTGACACAAAAAAGCAGACTGATGTTTCACAATCCAAAAAGTTTATTTTTTTTAAATGTACACTTACACTACTATTAAACAAGATATGAGTGGTGGCACTGGGCAAGTGGGCACAGTATACGCTGTGAGCCTGACACAAAAAAGCAGACTGATGTTTCACAATCCAAAAAGTTTATTTTTTTTAAATGTACACTTACACTACTAAGTAACAAGATATGAGTGGTGCCACTGGGCAAGAGGGCACAGTACGCTGTGAGCCTGACACAAAAAAGGAGACTGATGTTTCACAATCCAAAAAGTTTTTTTTTTTAAAATGTACACTTACACTACTATTAAACAAGATATGAGTGGTGGCACTGGGCAAGTGGGCACAGTATACGCTGTGAGCCTGACACAAAAAAGCAGACTGATGTTTCACAGTCAAAAAATACAACAAATATGATTGGTGGCACTAGTTGGCAAGTGGGCCTGGAGCACACACTGGCAGGCAGGCAGGCAGGCTACTGCAATTAGATTACACTAGCAGACTGATGTTTCACAGTCAAATTTTTTTTTTTTAATATTTACACTACTGTTATAACAAATATGTTTGGTGGCACTAGTTGGCAAGTGGGCCTGGCACACACGCTGGCAGGCAGGCAGGCAACTGCAATTAGATTACACTAGCAGACTGATGTTTCACAGTCAAAATTTTTTTTTTTAATATTTACACTACTGTTATAACAAATATGATTGGTGGCACTAGTTGGCAAGTGGGCCTGGGACACACGCTGGCAGGCAGGCTACTGCAATTAGATTACACTAGCAGACTGATGTTTCACAGTAAAAAAAGTTTTAATTTTAAATATTTACACTACTGTTACAACAAATATGATTGGTGGCACTAGTTGGCAAGTGGGCCTGGCACACACGCTGACAGGCAACTGCAATTAGATTACACTAGCAGATTGATGTTTCACAGTCAAAAAAGTTTTTTTTAAAATATTTACACTACTGTTACAACAAATATGAGTGGTGACACTAACTTGGCAAGTGGGCCTGGCACACACGCTGGCAGGCAGGCTACTGCAATTAGATTACACTAGCAGACTGATGTCTCACAGTCAAAAAAGTTTTTTTTTAAATATTTACACTACTGTTATAACAAATATGATTGGTGGGCGGTGGCACTAGTTGGCAAGTGGGCCTGGCACACACGCTGGCAGGCAGGCAGGCTACTGCAATTAGATTACACTAGCAGACTGATGTTTCACAGTCAAACAAGGTTTTTATTTTAAATATTTACACTACTGTTATAACAAATATGATTGGTGGCACTAGTTGGCAAGTGGGCCTGGCACACACGCTGGCAGGCAGGCTACTGCAATTAGATTACACTAGCAGACTGATGTCTCACAGTCAAAAAAGTTTTTTTTTAAATATTTACACTACTGTTATAACAAATATGATTGGTGGGCGGTGGCACTAGTTGGCAAGTGGGCCTGGCACACACGCTGGCTACTGCAATTAGATTACACTAGCAGACTGATGTTTCACAGTCAAACAAGGTAGTTATTTTAAATATTTACACTACTGTTATAACAAATATGATTGGTGGCACTAGTTGGCAAGTGGGCCTGGCACACACGCTGGCAGGCAGGCTACTGCAATTAGATTACACTAGCAGACTGATGTTTCACAGTCAAAAAAGTTTTTATTTTAAATATTTACACTACTGTTATAACAAATATGATTGGTGGGCGGTGGCACTAGTTGGCAAGTGGGCCTGGCACACACGCTGGCAGGCAGGCAGGCTACTGCAATTAGATTACACTAGCAGACTGATGTTTCACAGTCAAACAAGGTTTTTATTTTAAATATTTACACTACTGTTATAACAAATATGATTGGTGGCACTAGTTGGCAAGTGGGCCTGGCACACGCTGGCAGGCAGGCTACTGCAATTAGATTACACTAGCAGACTGATGTTTCACAGTCAAAAAAGTTTTTATTTTAAATATTTACACTACTGTTATAACAAATATAATTGGTGGCACTAGTTGGAAAGTTTGCCTTGCACACACGCTGGCAGGCAGGCAACTGCAATTAGATTACACTAGCAGACTGATGTCTCACAGTCAAAAAAGTTTTTTTTAAAAATATTTACACTACTGTTATAACAAATATGATTGGTGGCACTAGTTGGAAAGTGTGCCTGGCACACACGCTGGCAGGCAGGCAACTGCAATTAGATTACACTAGCAGACTGATGTTTCACAGTCAAATTTTTAAAAAAAAAACATTTACACTACTGTTATAACAAATATGATTGGTGCCACTAGTTGGCAAATGGGCCTGGCACACATGCTGGCAGGCAGGCAACTGCAATTAGATTACACTAGCAGACTGATGTAAAAGGTTTTTTTTTTTAAATTTACACTAATGTTACACCAGATATGAGTGGTGGCACTGAGCAAGAAGGCACAGTATATGCTGTGAGCCTGACACACAGGCTGGCAGTGCCAGGCAGGCAACTGCTATTAGATTACAAAGAAAAACAAACAAAAAACAACAACTGATGTAGCCCTAAAAAGGGCTTTTTGGGGTGCTGTCCTTACAGCAGAGATCAGATGAGTCCTTCAGGGCTGTAGTGGACACTGAATACACTAGACTAGCTATCAATTTCCCTATAAAATCAGCAGCAGCAGCACTATCCCTCCTCTCACTACGAATGCATAATCAGAATGAATCTAAAATGGCTGCTGCCCAGGAGCTGGGAGGGTCTGGGAGGGAGTGTCTGCTGCTGATTGGCTGTAATGTGTAAGATTACACTAGCAGACTGATGTCTCACAGTCAAAAAAGTTTTTTTTTTTAAATATTTACACTACTGTTATAACAAATATGATTGGTGGCACTAGTTGGCAAGTGGGCCTGGCACACACGCTGGCAGGCAGGCTACTGCAATTAGATTACACTAGCAGACTGATGTTTCACAGTCAAAAAAGTTTTTTTTTAAATATTTACACTACTGTTACAACAAATATGAGTGGTGACACTAACTTGGCAAGTGGGCCTGGCACACACGCTGGCAGGCAGGCTACTGCAATTAGATTACACTAGCAGACTGATGTCTCACAGTCAAAAAAGTTTTTTTTAAAATATTTACACTACTGTTATAACAAATATGATTGGTGGGCGGTGGCACTAGTTGGCAAGTGGGCCTGGCACACACGCTGGCAGGCAGGCAGGCTACTGCAATTAGATTACACTAGCAGACTGATGTTTCACAGTCAAACAAGGTAGTTATTTTAAATATTTACACTACTGTTATAACAAATATGATTGGTGGCACTAGTTGGCAAGTGGGCCTGGCACACACGCTGGCAGGCAGGCTACTGCAATTAGATTACACTAGCAGACTGATGTCTCACAGTCAAAAAAGTTTTTTTTAAAATATTTACACTACTGTTATAACAAATATGATTGGTGGGCGGTGGCACTAGTTGGCAAGTGGGCCTGGCACACACGCTGGCAGGCAGGCAGGCTACTGCAATTAGATTACACTAGCAGACTGATGTTTCACAGTCAAACAAGGTAGTTATTTTAAATATTTACACTACTGTTATAACAAATATGATTGGTGGCACTAGTTGGCAAGTGGGCCTGGCACACACGCTGGCAGGCAGGCTACTGCAATTAGATTACACTAGCAGACTGATGTTTCACAGTCAAAAAAGTTTTTATTTTAAATATTTACACTACTGTTATAACAAATATGATTGGTGGGCGGTGGCACTAGTTGGCAAGTGGGCCTGGCACACACGCTGGCAGGCAGGCAGGCTACTGCAATTAGATTACACTAGCAGACTGATGTTTCACAGTCAAACAAGGTTTTTATTTTAAATATTTACACTACTGTTATAACAAATATGATTGGTGGCACTAGTTGACAAGTGGGCCTGGCACACACACTGGTAGGCAGGCTACTGCAATTAGATTACACTAGCAGACTGATGTTTCACAGTCAAAAAAGTTTTTATTTTAAATATTTACACTACTGTTATAACAAATATGATTGGTGGCACTAGTTGGAAAGTGTGCCTTGCACACACGCTGGCAGGCAGGCAACTGCAATTAGATTACACTAGCAGACTGATGTCTCACAGTCAAAAAAGTTGTTTTTTAAAATATTTACACTACTGTTATAACAAATATGATTGGTGGCACTAGTTGGAAAGTGTGCCTGGCACACACGCTGGCAGGCAGGCAACTGCAATTAGATTACACTAGCAGACTGATGTTTCACAGTCAAATTTTTTTAAAAAAAATATTTACACTACTGTTATAACAAATATGATTGGTGCCACTAGTTGGCAAATGGGCCTGGCACACACGCTGGCAGGCAGGCAACTGCAATTAGATTACACTAGCAGACTGATGTAAAAGTTTTTTTTATTTAAATTTACACTAATGTTACACCAGATATGAGTCGTGGCACTGAGCAAGAAGGCACAGTATATGCTGTGAGCCTGACACACAGGCTGGCAGTGCTAGGCAGGCAACTGCTATTAAATTACAAAGAAAAACAAACAAAAAAAAAACAACTGATGTAGCCCTAAAAAGGGCTTTTTGGGGTGCTGTCCTTACAGCAGAGATCAGATGAGTCCTTCAGGGCTGTAGTGGACACTGAATACACTAGACTAGCTATCAATTTCCCTATAAAATCATCATCAGCAGCAGCAGCAGCACTATCCCTCCTCTCACTACGAATGCATAATCAGAATGAATCTAAAATGGCTGCTGCCCAGGAGCTGGAAGGGTCTGGGAGGGAGTGTCTGCTGCTGATTGGCTGCAATGTGTCTGCAGACTGTGAGATACAGGGTCAAAGTTTACTCAATGATGACGAATAGGGGGCGGATCGAACATCGCATATGTTCGCCCGCCGCAGCGAACGCGAACAAGCTATGATCGACGGGAACTGTTCTCCGGCGAACTGTTCGCGACATCACTAATCTTGTGTAAATGTATGTGAAAAACAAACTGATAATTTAAGGTTATGTAAAGTTATGTTTCTGAATGTTTATTTTGTGATCAATAAGTTAACCTTGTATAAACCTGTGTGATTTTTTTTTGGCTGTGTTGCAAATTTTAATCAACCAGATTTTATAACATATTTTACTGACATTATCTTGCTACAGAACATGTATGGATAAGTTTAGTTTTTAAAAAAAAAAAAAGATTACACAGTTTTGACACGTGTTATTAGCAGTGACCTAATCTTGTGTAAGGCGTGTGAAAAACAAGCTGCTAATTTAACGTGATCATTTATAAATAAACCATTTTGTGAAGTATATAAGTAATATTTGAATTCAGAGAACCAGTTTTGCGACGTGTGTTTATTTTAATCAATGAGTTAACCTTGTGAGATATAAGCAACCTGTTCAGTAGTGTGGCGGCATGAGGACAGCGAGGATATGGAATACTGAATTAAGTTATTTGATTCACATAAATCTTATAACAAATGTTAACAAACATTATCAAAATTATACTTTTTCCCCCCTTTTTTTAAATAACCGCCTAATAAAGGAAAATATCAAAACAATTGAGTTTTTGACATGTCTTATTAAACCTATTGCACATTATAGAGGATATATATCAAGCTTTTATATCCCCTTTTGATAGAATACAATATCAAATTATAATTTAGACCTTTAATCTTTTATAAATCAAAATATCAACAATACACCTCTTAAAACCTTTTAACCCCATTCCTAATAAATATACACATCAATTGGATATCAAATTCGTATTAAAAACACTTTTTTTAATATCAATTTAATATAAAAATTATATCAAAATCACTTTTGTTTATATCAATTGTTATATCAATTTAATATAAAATGTATATAAAAATCACCTTTTTATATCAATTTTATATCAAATTGATATAAAAAAGGGGCGTGAAAGTGGGTGTAGAAAGGGGGCGGGGTTAGGGGCGTGTCACCTCTCAAAAAGGTGTTTGACATAACCTCCGTACTCTTACTACTTCCCTGACAAGCTGGGTTTAGCTGTACTCCACGTTAGTCTCTTCAGTAGGGCTGTGGTAGCTTTAAAGCAGTTAGGAACTTGTTTGGTGGGCCTCACTGCATTTTCCTGACAAGTTTGCTGCTCTTCAACAATATGCCAGAGTAGCCTTACTTTGTTCATCCTATTGTCCACAGGTCTCTGTGATGAGTGGCTTCCTCTCATACCTGATGTGCGGTCTCCCTGTCAGACAGGCAAGGGTGCAGGTAAGTGCCATTTTATTTCTTAAAACAGAGAACCCTGGCACTTGATAATTTTATTTACTGCACCTTATATTGGAACAATTTTCCTGAGATCAGGACTATTTAGACAGCCTTGCAGGACATTGTGTGTACAGGAAGTTAGAGTCCTAGAGAGAGTTTGTTTGTTAGTGTAGAGGATTACATTACAAATACAAAAAGATTAGAGAAAAGCGCTAACCGAAAGCTGCAAATAGGGATCATAAAGGATGTGTAAAAAATATAACAATTTATTAAAAACAGATAAATATCATAAAGTGGTTAAAGTATACATATTGTATCATAAAGTAATAAAAATCAATTTACCTATTGGGTCGTCTCCCAAGCAGAAATATCTGGCTTATATCTAATAGATATATATTCGAGGTGATGACTTAAAAGTGCTGCTCTATTATATGCTATTGCAATACAAAGAAATAATGAAACAATCACTGTTGCCAATAAAACCATTAACAATGTAACAATAATATTCACTAGTATATGTGTGTTGGAGACCAAAGTAGCAACCTGGGTACCAGAGTGATGAAAAGTACCACTATGTTGCAAATAGTCAAAGAATGTCTCATGGTGGTATTAGAGAGATATCACTTTTTCTTCTACTAGATACGACGAGTCCACGGATTCATCCTTACTTGTGGGATATTATCCTCCTGCTAACAGGAAGTGGCAAAGAGCACCACAGCAGAGCTGTATATATAGCTCCTCCCTTCTCTCCACTCCCAGTCATTCTCTTTGCCTATACTAGTAATAGGAAGAGGTAAAGTGAAAGAGGTGTTAAAATGATAGTTTTTATTTTCTTCAAGCAAGACTTTTTTATTTTAAATGGTACCGGTGAGTGCTATTTTTCCTCAGGCAGCAGATGGAAGATTTCTGCCTGGAGGTTGATGATCTTAGCAGTTGTCACTAAGATCCAGAGGAGTTCCCACAGAATGGCTGAGGAGTACTTAAGAAGCTTCAGTGTGGGGAACGTTTTTCATGCTTCAAGCATTGAGGTATGTTATGTCATTTATTTCTGGAGAGACTGTGGTATTTCAGAACTGGCTGACATAGTTCCCATGAGGGAAGGGGTAAGCAGTAATCCTACATATATGAAGGGGTATTACTGGGACCTGTATATTATGGACTAAAATGCAGCAAAAGAATGGCAGCATGGTTGACACTGGCAACATAACGTTTTTATGATTAAACGTTTTTATGTTTAATGGCACTGGAGGTTTTCACATGGCTTATATGTTTTATTTTGGGATACAAAAACCCCACATGGCTAGTTCTTATACCGCTTTACAGCGGTTTTGTTAGGCAGAGAGACATCGCATCGGATGGGCGGGGCCTAATTTTTGCGGCTCAGATGCGCAGTTGATTTTCATATGAAGGCAGCCAGCTCTGGTGGACCTAAGCTGAAGACATAGCCTAACAAAGTTATAGTGAGATTTCTCAGACCCCTGACGGCAGGTAGGTGCCACAGCAGAGCTGAGGCGAGGTGCAGGGGGTGGCTAATCTTTTTTTTATAACGTTTTTGGGTAACGTTTTTTCTCATAGAGGGTTAATTTGTCCCTTACTTGTGGTGCAATCTTAGGTTACTAGATAAGACACATATATGCTAAAATTGTGAGAGTTATAACATTTTAAAGCAGTTTTGGAAAAATTGTGTGCTTTTTTACTTCTTAAAGGCGCAGTACTGTTTTTCAAATTGTTGTTTTTTTTCATTAAATAAAGTGTTTTCAAGACTTTTTGTGGTTATTACTAGCCTGTTCAACATGTCTGACATTGAGGAAAGTCAATGCTCTATGTGTTTAGAAGCCATTGTGCAACCCCCACTTACATTTTGTCCCTCATGTACTTAAAGGGCCTTACATTGCAAAGAACATATTTTAGGTGATAAAAGTATGTCTAAGGATGATTCTCAGTCTGAAGAGAATCAAGTTATGCCATCCAGTTCTCCCCAAGTGTCACAACCTTTAACGCCCACTCAAGCGATGCCAAGTACTTCTAGTGCGTCTAATTCTTTTACTCTGCAGGATATGGCTGCAGTTATGTCTACTACCCTTACAGAGGTATTATCTAAACTGCCAGGTTTACAGGGTAAGCGCAGTAGGTCCGGTATTAGAGTAAATGCTGAGCCCTCTGATGCTTTATTGGCTATTTCCGATGTACCCTCACAGTGTTCTGAGTTGGGGGTAGCGGAATTGCTGTCTGAGGGAGAGCTTTCAGATTCAGGAAATGTGTTCCCTCAAACAGACTCAGACATGACGGCCTTTAAATTTAAGCTTGAACACCTCCGCCTGTTACTCCGGGAGGTTTTAGCGACTCTGGATGATTGTGACCCTATTGAAATACCACCAGAGAAATTGTGTAAAATGGATAAATATCTAGAGGTCCCTACTTACACTAATGTTTTTCCAGTCCCTAAAAGAATTTCAGACATTGTTACAAAGGAATGGGATAGACCAGGCATTCCGTTCTCTCCCCCTCCTACTTTTAAAGGGACACTCAGGTTAAATTAAATTTTCATGATTCAGATACAGCATGTAATTTTAAACAACTTTCCAATTTACTTCCATTAAAAAAATGTGCACAGTCTTTTATATTTACAATTTTTGAGTCACCAGATCCTACTGAGCATGTGCAAGAATTCACAGACTATACGTATATGCATTTGTGATTGGCTGATTGCTATCACATGGTACAAGGGGAGTGGAAATATACATAACTTTGAAATTTGTTATAAAAAAATCTACTACTCATTTGAAGTTCAGACTAAGTGCTATCGCATTGTCTTGTTATCTTGCATTTGTTGATTATGCAAATCTAAAGTGTTGACTGGTCCATTAAGAAAATGTTTCCTATATCTGACACCATTCGGGATTCCTGGCAGACGGTCCCTAAGGTGGAGGGAGCTGTTTCTACCCTGGCTAAGCGTACAACTATACCTATTGAGGACAGTTGTGCTTTCAAAGATCCTATGGATAAAAAATTAGAGGGTCTTTTAAAAAAATTGTTTATTCATCAGGGTTTTCTTCTACAACCTATAGCGTGCATTGTTCCAGTTACTACTGCAGCAGCTTTTTGGTTTGAGGCTCTAGAGGAGTCATCTAAGGTTGAGACCCCATTAGATGATATTTTGGATAGAATTAAGACTCTCAAGCTAGCTAATTCTTTTATTATTGATGCCGCTTTTCAAATGGTTAAATTAGCGTAAAAAAATGCAGGGTTTGCCATTTTAGCGCGTAAAGCATTATGGCTTAAGTCTTGGTCTGCTGATGTGTCATCAAAATCTAAGCTTTTAGCTATTCCTTTTAAAGGTAAGACCCTGTTCGGGCCTGAACTAAAGGAAATCATTTCCGACATTACTGGAGGTAAAGTCCATGCCCTTCCTCAGGACAAGACTGTTAAGATGAGGGTTAAACAAAATAATTTTCGTTCTTTTCGAAACTTTAAAGGTGGACCCTCTACTTCCTCCTCCGCCACAAAGCAGGAGGGGAATTTTGCACAATCCAATTCAGTCTGGAGACCTAACCAGACCTGGAATAAAGGTAAACAAGTTAAGAAGCCTGCTTCTGCTACCAAGACAGCATGAAGGGGCAGCACCCAATCCGGAACTGGATTTAGAAGGGGGCAGACTTTCTCTCTTCGCTCAGGTTTGGGCAAGGGATGTTCAGGATCCCTGGGCATTAGAAATTGTGAGTGGCAGATGCAAATGTAGTATACCCTGCGCTAACACTCTAGGATAGTGTACCTCTAGCTCTCCTCAAAGGGTTCCCTAGTGAACCCCTAAGTAAATAACAAGTATCAAGATATAGAGGGGAGCGCCAATAAGGCTGAGGTATATGTGAACAAATATTATTGTGTTCTAAAGACACTTCTCTATGGGTATGTCAAATATGATATGGTATGACAAAATTAGGCTAAGATAGAATTGATTATGATAAAATTTGTCTAATTTAATACAATACACAAGACAAATGGCTAAAAACATACAATCAATATCATGGATCCATGTACCAAAACTAAAATACCGAACTTAAAATATATACACAAAACAACAGGGTAGGTATAAGATACAACGCTCAAATCTCAAATGCTATTCCCAAAAGGTAAGTGCACCTCCTAACATCAAACCAAAATAGACAAAGAACAAGGGGATATGGGAACGCGCTGTAAAAAACAGCATATGAGAGGTAAAGAACTTTATAAGGAATGGAGATTACACAAGCTTATACTAAAAGTTTATAAATGTATTACAAATATTTGTATTACAATAAGCGATGCCGGCATCTGATACAAAGTAAAATAGTACAATTAAAATAGGATAAGAATCAACATATAATGTAAAACATCAGTGTGTAATGATGTAAGTAGCTTAAAAAATATATGTTGCAAAATAACACAATGTTAAAATTGAAACAGAGTCAATGTTACCGTCCTTAACACAATCAGGCCAGTGATTAGAGTGTTTGGTCCAGCTGTTTATATGAATGCAGGTATAACTTGGGTGATTCTCTCTGCATTGTTTATAAAACAGCAAAAAACTTGCAGAATCTTCTGGCTTGTATCCAATGACTGTGAGTTAAATTTCAAAGACACTTTCACAGCCGTATTAGCGGGATGTCCCGTGCTGTGGGCCTGTTCCAGTCAGGAGGTCAAATTGCAGGAGTAATGGTAGGCAACGACATACTTCGTTTCTTTGAAGTTAAAATGAATCAGACTGCTTTTAACAAATGTGGGTCATGGGTGGGAATTACGCATATAGAGTCAAATCATATATTAAAGTGGCTCAATGCACCGCACCTACCGCATATGTAAGTGAAGCAGTTGTATTATTGCAAGTAAAGTTTGTAACAGCGTCCATATTATTCAGATTCCAGTGCTGGACATAAGAAAGTAGATCATGGGTATGATGGTATTTCCAAAAGAAAAACAACTCTGTGCATTAGAGTTGGTCTCAACCACCTTACCTACTACTTATTTTCACAAGTTATGAGCAAATTTCTACGCGTTTCAGCCTAGTCAGGCCTTTATCAAGATCTTATTTTGCAACA
Source organism: Bombina bombina (assembly GCF_027579735.1). Lineage (NCBI taxonomy): Eukaryota > Metazoa > Chordata > Amphibia > Anura > Bombinatoridae > Bombina > Bombina bombina. The sequence goes on along the minus strand of NC_069503.1, from coordinate 49,649,561 downwards.
TATATTTTTTAAGCTACTTACATCATTACACACTGATGTTTTACATTATATGTTGATCCTTATCCTATTTTAATTGTACTATTTTACTTTGCATCAGATGCCAGCATCGCTTATTGTAATACAAATATTTGTAATACATTTATAAACTTTTAGTATAAGCTTGTGTAATCTCCATTCCTTATAAAGTTCTTTACCTGTTTTTTACAGCGCGTTCCCATATCCCCTTGTTCTTTAAAATATATACACACTGAATACAAAGATATATAGTAGGTATCAATGCATAAAAACAAAAAACAACACTGCTAATAATTGCGGATAATTGGCCTTAGGACCAGACAGGGGTCCAAATTGTGGGCAGATCTGATAATGTCCATCCAGTTGGTGCTAAGTTTATGTCCAAAAGTTTGTGGTGAAAATCAAAAAAACAAAATAGAGACCTGTGGAGTGTGACACAACGTTATGTGAAACTGAGTTGAAAAAATATAAAAAAATATAAAAAAATATAAAAATATAAATATATTAATATATTTCATAAAATATTTTTTATGAACTGTTTTTTATGTTTTTTATGAAATGCTTGTTTGTTTCCTTTTTTTGCAGGTTTTATAAATGTTTTTATGAACTGATTTCAGCACTTCACAATGTCACTATAGAAGAAAAATGGGGATTTATGAATATCACAATTTTTTAATTTTCTGTGGGATATTTTCGTGGAACTGCCATATATAAATTTTTATACATATTTTTTCGTTTTTTAATTTTTGGTTCACATTTTTCACGAGTACACTTCTTAACTATTTTGTATATTTTTTTAAATTATTTACATCTTTTCACAACGTCTTTTCAACATTTTTTCAATTTTTTATATTTTTTCAACTCAGTTTCACATAACGTTGTGTCACACTCCACAGGTCTCTATTTTGTTTTTCTGATTTTCACCACAAACTTTTGGACATAAACTTAGCACCAACTGGATGGACATTATCAGATCTGCCCACAATTTGGACCCCTGTCTGGTCCTAAGGCCAATTATCCGCAATTATTAGCAGTGTTGTTTTTTGTTTTTATGCATTGATACCTACTGTATATCTTTGTATTCAGTGTGTATATATTTTAAGTTCGGTATTTTAGTTTTGGTACATGGATCCATGATATTGATTGTATGTTTTTAGCCATTTTTCTTGTGTATTGTATTAAATTAGACAAATTTTATCATAATCAATTCTATCTTAGCCTAATTTTGTCATACCATATCATATTTGACATACCCATAGAGAAGTGTCTTTAGAACACAATAATATTTGTTCACATATACCTCAGCCTTATTGGCATTCCCCTCTATATCTTGATAATCATTAGAAATTGTGACCCAGGGGTATCGGCTAGAATTCAAGGATTTTCTCCCAAGAGGGAGATTTCATCTTTCACGTTCGTCTGTAGACCAGACAAAAAGAGAGGCGTTCTTACGCTGTGTAAAAGACCTCTATACCATGGGTGTAATTTGTCCAGTTCCAAAACTAGAACAGGGGCAGGGGTTTTACTCAAATCTGTTAGTGGTTCCCAAAAAAGAGGGAACCTTCAGACCGATTTTAGATCTCAAATGTCTAAACAAATTTCTCAGAGTCCCATCGTTCAAGATGGAGACGATACGAACAATTTTGCCAATGATCCAGGAGGGTCAATATATGACCACCGTGGACTTGAAGGATGCGTATCTTCACATTCCTATCCACAAGGATCATCATCAGTTTCTCAGGTTCGCCTTTCTGGACAAACACTATCAGTTTGTGGCCCTTCCTTTTGGGTTGGCCACAGCTTACAGAATCTTCACAAAGGTGCTAGGGTCCCTTCTGGTGGTTCTAAGGCAGCGGGGCATAGCAGTGGCGCCCTATCTGGATGATATTTTGATTCAGGCGTCAACTTACCATCAAACCAAATCTCACACGGACATCGTGTTGGCTTTTCTAAGAACTCACGGTTGGAAAGTGAATATAGAAAAGAGTTCACTAGTTCCACTAACAAGAGTTCCATTCTTGGGAACTCTGATAGACTCGGTAGACATGAAAATATTTCTGACGGCGGTCAGAAAGTCAAAGATTCTAAATACTTGCAGAGCGCTTCAGTCCCTTCTTCGGCCATCAGTGGCTCAGTGTATGGAGGTCATTGGATTAATGGTAAAGGCAATGGACATCGTTCCATTTGCACACTTTCATCTCAGGCCACTGCAGCTGTGCATGGGGATTATGCAAATTTATCTCCTCAGATAAATCTGGATCAAGAGACCAGAGACTCTCTTTTTTGGTGGTTGTCACAAGATCATCTGTCCCAGGGTCTGTGCTTCCACAGACCAGCATGGGTTATAGTGACAACGGACGCCAGCCTTTTGGGCTGGGGTGCAGTCTGGAATTCCCTGAAGGCTCAGGGTGTTTGGACTCAGGAACAGTCTCTTCTACCAATCAATATTCTGGAACTGAGAGCAATATTCAATGCGCTTCAAGCGTGGCCGTTGGCTTTGGCCAAATTCATAAGATTCCAGTCAGACAATATCATGACTGTAGCATTTATCAATCATCAAAGGGGAACAAAGAGTTCTCTAGCGATGATAGAGGTTTCAAAGATAATCCGATGGGCGGAGACTCACTCTTGCCACCTATCAGCAATCTATATCCCAGGAGTAGAGAACTGGGAGGCGGATTTTCTAAGGTGTCAGACTTTTCATCTGGGGGAGTGGGAGCTCCATCTGGAGGTGTTTGCGGCATTGATCCATCAATGGGGCACACCGGAATTGAATCTGATCGCATCTCATCAGAATGCCAAACTTCCTCGTTACGGGTCCAGATCAAGGGATCCCCAAGCTGTACTGATAGATGCTCTAGCAGTACCTTGGTCATTCAACCTGGCTTATGTGTTTCCTCCATTTACTCTCCTACCTTGTCTGATTGCAAGAATCAAACAGGAAAGAGCTTCAGTAATCCTGATAGCGCCTGCATGGCCACACAGGACTTGGTATGCAGATCTAGTGGAAATGTCATCTCTGCCACCATGAAAACTGCCATTGAGAAAGGACCTTCTTATCCAAGGTCCGTTCCAACATCCAAATCTAAATTCTCTGCAGCTGACTGCCTGGAGATTGAACGCTTGATTTTATCTAAGCGGGGATTCTCTGATTCGGTCATTGATACTTTGATTCAGGCTCGAAAGCCTGTCACTAGGAAAATTTACCATAAGATATGGCGTAAATATCTTTATTGGTGTGAATCCAAGGGCTACTCATGGAGTAGGGTTAGGATTCCTAGGATTTTGTCCTTTCTCCAAGAAGGATTGGAGAAGGGATTATCAGCTAGTTCCTTAAAGGGACAAATTTCTGCTTTGTCAATTTTACTACACAAGCGTCTGGTGGATTTCCCAGACGTTCAGTCTTTTTGTCAGGCTTTAATCAGAATCAAGCCTGTGTTTAAACCTATTGCTCCGCCATGTAGTTTGAATTTTGTTCTCAATGTTCTTCAAGGGGTTCCGTTTGAACCCATGCATTCCATGGATATTAAGCTTTTATCTTGGAAAGTTTTGTTCTTAGTTGCTATCTCTTCTGCTTGAAGGGTTTCTGAGCTTTCTACGTTACAATGTGATTCGCCTTATCTTATATTCCATTCTGATAAGGTGGTTTTGCGTACTAAACCTGGATTCCTTCCTAAGGTTGTTTCAAATAAGAATATTAATCAGGAAATTATTGTTCCTTCCTTGCGTCCTAATCCTTCGTCTAAGAAGGAACGTCTGTTACATCATTTGGACGTAGTTCGTGCCTTGAAGTTTTACTTACAAGCAACCAAGGATTTCCGTCAAACATTTTCTCTATTCATTGTTTATTTCTGGAAAGCAGAGGGGTCAAAAAGCTACGGCTACCTCTCTTTCTTTTTGGCTGAAAACATCATCCGTTTGGCATACAAGACTGCTGGACAGCAGCCTCCTGAAAAAAATTACGGCTCATTCTACTAGAGTGGTGGCTTCCACATGGGCTTTTAAAAACAATGCTTCTGTTGAACAGATTTGTAAGGCTGCGACTTGGTTCTCCCTTCATACCTTTTCCAAATTTTTCAAATTTGCTTCTTTTGCTTCTTCGGAGGCTATTCTTGGGAGAAAAGTTCTTCAAGCAGTGGTGCCTTCCGTTTAGGTATCTGTCTTGTCCCTCCCATTCATCCATGTCCTGTTGCTTTGGTATTGTATCCCACAAGTAAGGATGAATCCGTGGACTCGTCGTATCTAGTAGAAGAAAAGGAAATTTATGCTTACCTGATAAATTGATTTCTTCTACGATATGACGAGTCCACGGCCCTCTCTGTCATTTTAGACAGATTATATTTTTGTTTTCAAAACTTCAGTCACCTCTGCACCCTTTAGCTTTTCTTTTCTCTTCCTATACCTTCGGTCGAATGACTGGGGGTGGAGAGAAGGGAGGAGCTATATATACAGCTCTGCTGTGGTGCTCTTTGCCACTTCCTGTTAGCAGGAGGATAATATCCCACAAGTAAGGATGAATCCGTGGACTCGTCGTATCGTAGTAGAAATCAATTTATCAGGTAAGCATAAATTTCCTTATCTCCAAACATATATAGGTTTGTTACCTTATGAGATGCTGTCCTGGCATCTGTGCTGTGTGTGTCTCGCCAGTGTAAAATTTTCTCCCCTTAACGGAGGGGGACTTTGTACCTGTAGGGATATTACCTGATATCTTCAGTGCTTTTAGCGTTTGTCTCTGTGAGACGGTGATGTCGATGGATGCTAAGTTGGCGTCTCCTATCCTCCATTTGCCTGAGGTCGTTGGAAACACGTGATTTCCTTACGTGAGGTCAGAGATGGAATCCTTAGGAGAATAACAGCTGATCCACTAGAAAAATATCGCTAGTAGCAATTTCACACAGATATCCTGTGTTGGGGTGATCCTTCTGGCTGTTTCCTTTTGTTTCTTTGTCGCAAAAGTGTGATTACCTCTGAATGTCTTTTTTTGTTACAAAGTGATGTGCAAAGTGCGGTTCCTTGTATTAAAAAACAATAGCAAAGGCTTCTCTTCCTTTCCGTCTTGTTCCGTCTGTGTCCTGTTTCGGTCCATGCACTAGACCCAGAGACACAGAAAAGATTTGTCTTTTACCGGAGTGTTGTTTAGAAGTTCTATGGAGAAAAGCTTACGCTAGCCTTTCTGGGGGGCTCAGAGCTTTTAGAGGGTTTTTCATCGCTCATAATTATCGGGCACTGTTTTATCCTTAGCAAGAGTCTTAAAGAGAGAGTACCATTTTTAAAATAAATAATAAAAAATATTTATTTTTTCATTGGTGTTTCTTTCTTGCAAAATAGACTTAGAGCCTATATCTGTAGAGAAGTACAAACTTTGTTTGAATGCCCAAGTTGAACCCCCTTTGCCTTTTTTGTAGTTGTTGTATTGAAAGAACTTTAATGTACAAAGACAGATTGTTTGTTTGATTCTGAGCTACCATTCTCTCAAGTGGATGCTGTTCAGGCTATACCACAGCATTTTCCACAAGTGTTCCATGCGGCCCATGATTCCTCAGTGGTATCTGAGGGGCTAGCGGTCATCCCTATGCTGCAAGGGAAACGTAAGAAGAAGATTTTTTAATCGGACAGTAAGGTGTCCGATCCGACTCAGGCTAACCAGGTTGCTCTTTCCCATAAGTCGGAAGAGGGGGATACTTCGGTAGCCTCTGAGGGTGAAATCTCAGATTTGGATAGTGTAATTCTTCTGATGCTGAAGTGGTTTCCTTCAGATTCAAGCTTGAGCACCTCTATGTTTTGTTAAAGGAGGTTTTAGCTGCCTTGGATGACTCTGAAACGCCTATCGTTTTCAACCTTAAAAAGTCTAGTAAATTAGATACTTTGATGTCCACTCACCTGGGGAGGTGTTTCCAGTGCCAGACCGTGCCACGGAGATAATTACCTGGAAATGGGAGAGACCAGGAATACCCTTTCCCCCTTCCCCTGTCTTTTGGAAAATGTTCCTGGTAGCTGACTCCATCAAGGAGTCGTGGCAGACGGTTCCAAAGGTGGAAGGGGCGATTTCCACTTTGGCTAAGAGAAGTACTATCCCTATTGAAGACAGTTGCTCTTTCAAGGATCCTATGGATAAAAAGCTGGATGTATACTCCTCAGGGGTTACAAGGGCAACTGGCGGTGTGCATTGCTACAGTAACCAGTGCGGCAGCCTATTGGTTTGACGCTTTGTCTGATTCCTTGCAAACTGAAACTCCTTTGGCGGAAATTCAGGATAGGATTAAGGCTCTCAAGTTAGCCAACTCTTTTATAACTGACGCTTCTTTGCAGGTCATTAAGTTGGGAGCCAAAATATCTGGTTTTGCAATTTTAGCGCATAGAGCGCTATGCTTTAAATCTTGGTCTGCAGATGTTTCTTCTAAATCCAAGCTTTTGGCAATCCCGTACAAGGGAAAGACCTTGTTCAGGCCGGTATTGGCAGAAATTATTTCAGATATCACGGGTGGTAAAGGATCCTTTATGCCTCAAGACAAGAAGAATAAGATGAAGGGACGTTAGGCTAACTTTCGTTCCTTTCGTAACTTCAGAGGTAAATCTTCCTCTGCCTCTACGAAGCAGGAACAATCCAAGCCTTCTTTGAAGCCCGGGTTAGTCTTGGAACAAAGGGAAGCAATCCAAGAAACCAGCAGCTGAATCCAAGTCAGCATGGTCTGCCCCCAATCCTGGACCGGATCAAGTGGGGGGCAGACTTTCTCAGTTCGTACAAGCTTGGGAATGAGATGTCCCAGACCCGTGGGCAGTGGACATAGTTTCCCAGGGGTACAAGTTAGAGTTCAAAACTTTTCCTCCCAGAGGCAGTTTCCTTCTCTCAAGATTATCTGTAGACCATATAAAAAAAGAGGCATTCTTGAAGTGTGTACAGGATCTTTCCCTCTTGGGAGTGATAGTTCCAGTTCCAAGTCAGGAACAGGGTCTCTGGTTTTAATCCAACCTTTTTGTGGTTCCCAAAAAAAGAGGAAACTTTCAGGCCCATTCTAGATCTAAAGTTACTAAACAGATTCCTCAGACAGCCATCCTTCAATATGGAGACTAACCTCTCCAATCTTCCTCTGATTCAATATTTTCAATTCATGACAACCATAGACCTGAAGGATGCGTACCTGCATGTTCTAATTCACAGGGACCATCACAAGTATCTGAGATTTGCCTATCTAGACAAACACTTTCAATTTGTTGCCCTTCCATTTGGCCTTGCCACAGCTCCCAGAATTTTCTCAAAGGTCCTGGGAGCGCTATTGGCTGTAATTCGGTCCAGGGGAATTGCAGTAGCACCTTATCTGGATGACATTCTGATTCAGGCGCCATCCTTGCAACTAGAGGAATCTCATACAAATACCTTGTTGGCGTTTCTTCGTTCCCATGGTTGGAAGGTCAATTTGGAAAGAGTTCTCTTGTTCCGACTACAAGAGTGATATGCGTGTAGTGGCCCAATGCATGGAGATAATCAAGTTGATGTTGCCTTCCATGGACATAGTTCCTTAAACTCGGTTCCACTTGAGACCTCTTCAGCTTTGCATGCTTGCTCAGTGGAACAGGCATTATACAAATGTATCTCAGAGGATAGTTCTGGATCAATCAGCAATGGACTCCCTATCGTGGTGGCTGTCTCAAGAACATCTGGCCAGGGGATGTGTTTTTGAGACCCTGTTGGGTGATTGTGACCAAAGATGCCAGCCTTTTGGGTTGGGGAGCAGTCTGGGATTCGTTAAAGGCACAGGGACTTTGGTCTCAGGAGGAATCGGCTTTCCCCATAAACATTCTTGAGTTGAGAGTGATCTTCAATGCCTTGATGGCTTGGCCTCAACTGGCTCTAGCCAGATTTATCAGGTTCCAGACAGACAACCTAAGCTCAATGGCTTACATCAACCACCAGGGGGGGACTCTGAGTTCTTAACCTTGAAGGAGTAGGCACAAATCATTCAGTGGGCAGAGGCTCACAATTGCTGTCTATCTGACATCCACATTCCAGGAGTGGATAATTGGGAAGCAGCTTTTCTGAGCAGACATAATTTTCATCCCAGGGAGTAGGAACTCCATTCGGAAGTGTTCTCAAGGTTAAAAAACAAATGGGGGCTTACAGAGTTGGATTTGATGGTGTCTCATCAGAACACCAAGCTCCCAAAATACAGGTTGAGCTTTAGAGATCTTCAAGCCTTTCTAATAGATGCTCTGGCAGTTCCTTGGAACTTCGGATTGGCTTTTCCCCGTTTGCTCTCCTACCGCAAGTCATCGCTCGGATCAAGCAGGAGAGAGCGTCAGTGATTCTAATAGCTCCTGCGTGGCCTGCGTTGCCAGTTTTCGGATGAAGCAGGAATTTTTCTTTATGGGAATGTGGTTCAGATCCGGTGCCCTCAGATTGGGCCGTCTCTTTCCCTCCCATTTTGGCATTCATTGTCCTCTTTGACTTGGGTATAATTTTCCCACAAGTAATGAATGCGGCTGTGGACTCTTTCCCATTAGGAAAAAAAACATAAATTATGCTTACCTGATAATTTCATTTTTTTTAGTCGTTTTGTGTATAGTCTTCTGGCACATTTTCACCTTAATATTTCTTCCACTGTTCCTTGTTCCTCGGCAGAATGACTGGGGGATGGGGGAAGTGGGAGGAGTATTTAAGCCTTTGGCTGGAGTGTCTTTGTCTCCTCCTGGTGGCCAGGATCTTATTTCCCACAAATAATGAATGCGGCTGTGGACTCTTTCCCACGGAAGAAAATGAAATGATCAGGTAAGCATAATTTATGTTTTCTATTAGCTGCACCTGTTTATCATTGGAACGTTTATCCCACTGATCTGTGACTAATTCTTGTTGTTAGTAAAGACCTTAGTAAGTGTATTCTGCACCTTCAGCTGCTGCTGTTTATGTCACATGACCACAGACTTAAAGGGACAGTGTCCTGTAAATTTGGTTTTCCCTTAAAATAACAAGAAACCCCAAATGTTTTTCATTATTTAAATAGAACATATTATTTTAAACAACTTTCCAACTGACATATTATTTTTTTAATCTTATTTTATTCCAACAAATGTAATATTTTGTAATATTTTTACATCTCGCAGGATGTCTTGGTATAACAGTTATATATATATATATATATATATATATATATATATATATATATATATATATATATATATATATATATATATATATCCTGCAAACAGTTGTATATATCCATTGAAACAAAAATGAAAAACCAAATCACCACATATAACAACCAATAACAACAAAAATATCTTAATCTAGCACATTCAGTACCAAGCACATAGTATCTTATGAATTCAGTAGTTCCTTTTCTAAGCACCATATTTGAGAACCTGATATCCAGAATATATACATCTATATACTGTGAGACATTTTACTCAATTAACCCCCTTACACTGTAGGAATGTTTTTTAGGTAAACTAAAATAAGTAATAAAAAGAAAACAAGACAAAACAACATAATGAAGAAAAAAAAATACAACAAAAAAAATTAAAAGAAATTAAAAATTCCGCCTCCTCCTCCCCTCCTCCTTAACCTCCCCTCCCCTTATGCTTCCGTTTCTTATTTAGTAAAACAGAGACTTAATACCATGTGGTTGGAAATCTTTGAAAAACTAATTTTACAAAATATTTTTCCGTCTTATGATAATGAGACGTTAACAGGAATTGTATTGATAGAGGAAAGGACAGAATAATTCTTAACCATTTTGCAAAAAAAAAAAACTTTTTTCTTTTGTGTAGATGTTATAATAAATTGTTCAAAAATTATTTGATAATGCATGGAGTGTGAAAAACTCACTATTGAAGGTGCAGCCTTATTTTTCCAATTCTTTAATATCAGGCTATGACCCACCAGAATTGTGGTATTTACTAAATTGATATTTCCTTCACTGGCACTTATTGTTGAAAGAAAAAAAAGATATCTCTGGCTTTAAGCTTTAGCTTCATATCTAGCTTTTTATTAATCCAGTATTCTACTTTGTTCCAGAACTGCAGAATTTTAGTACAAGACCAGAAACAATGTATTAAGTCAGCAGCAGGACTGCTACATTTAGTGCATTTACATAATATATTTAAGTTCCATTTAACCATTTTCATAGGTGTAATGTAGACTTTGAGTAGCTTTTATATGAGTCTCTTTCCAAGCTGTCGAGATAGGGGTACCTCAAGTCCATTTAAGACTTCTCTTAATTGTGTCTGTAGTACCGTCACAATAACGCGTTCTCCAGGTTTCTGCTAGTCTATCAAGAGCTAATTGCCCCTGTTTTACCAACATAATTTTATATAATAGATCTATATTATGATTCCCTGTCCTATATAGCCATATATGCCCTGATTTTCTCCCCATCCATTGACTCTACACTAGGTTTTTTATGCCCTTGCAAGAAATGTCTGATTTGTAAGTAAGCATAGAAATTTTTATTTTGTAAATTGAGTTCTCTAGATATACTTTTCAAAAGATCGCAATTAATATACAGTGTCATATAGCTGATAAACAACTGATAATCCTTTTTGAGCCCAGATTTTAAAAACTTCTTAAGAGTAGCCAGGTACAAATGCATAGTACATATTCAATGTTGAGTTAAGTTTTTGCCAGACCTCAACCACATTTCATATTGTACTTATATTTTTATATGATTTGGAAGTTGTGAGGCTGGGCAAAAATGGAGAGTGTATGCCCTCTTCCAATACTAAGGATGTGAGGTAATTAGATTCCGTTATCCAATCAATCGCAAAGTGCGCTAATATTGCTATATTGTATTTTTTAATATCTGGTAGAGCCAGTTCCCCATCCTCCATGCTAAGTGATAGCTTTGCTATCGATAACATATGTCTTGAGTTACCCCACAAAAATGTGGATGTTGTTGCAAACTTTTAGGAGGGCAGTTGTAGTGGAGTGATTTGGTTGAAAACCTGATTGATCAGGGGTCAGATAGTTAGAAAGTTGGTAATACTCGCATAATTGCGTATGGCCGAATTTTTCTAATATTTTTGACAATACTGGGAGCAATGATATAGGGTGATAGTTAGAAACCAAGGTTAACTTTTCCAGAGTTTGGGTATGTATCCAGACATCAAGGATTCATTAATTAGGGTTTTGACAGGCTTAGCAATTGCCGGCGCACTGAGCTTCAACAGCATTGCTGGGATTTGATCAGGTCCAGACTGGTTTTTCATTTTTAGATTATTAAGGTGTTTCTTAATGACATTGATGGGTACAGGTCTAAAATTGAACTTCTTTATATTGGGTCTTTGCTTTTTTTGTAGGGCCTGATCCACATTTGTAGTTTCAGGATGCGTGCCATTTATTAGTTTGTCAATCAGGGTGGTGGAGCATCCAACAAAATAATTGTTAAAGGCATTTGCTACTTCTAAGGGGAGTTGCAGGTTTTGGTTATCCACATTGACAGTGGAGGGTTGAGAGTGGATTGGTGGATTTTGTAAGTTATTTACGAGTTTCCAAAACTTTCTAGGGTTAGATATGTTATTGTTCAGATTTTCACAGAAATATTGGGCCTTGGCCAATTTTGTTTGTTTAGTGCATATATTTCGCCATTGTCTATATACACAGTGATCATTCATAGAGCCAGTATGCTTGAACTTTGACCACAATGAATCCCAAATTGGTACATTTGAATGAGGTCAGCTGTGATCCAATTCAAGTGTGCTCCTTTTACTCTCACCTTATGCAGCGGGGCATGTAAATTCCAAACTTGTAGGAGTTCAGACTGAAAGAATTCAACTGTAGAGTCTAGATCTGGGATTAGGTTTAATCTGTGCTAGGGGAGGTTCTTGATGTCATTTAGAAATAATTGAATATTACATTTTTTGAAGGACCTGGTGATTTAGTTGCCTTTATTTTGTGCACACAGTACACTAAGCAGTGGTCACTGAAATTGTTAGGGAGAACACCTGCCTCCTGGATTCGGTCGGGAGAAGTGGAGAGAATCCAGTCCAGCAGGGTATTATTATGGCTTTTGATGTTTATGTGAGTTGGGGAGGAGATTAATTGCGTTAGCTGCAAAGATTTAAACAGCGAGCGACAACTATTATTTTTTTGATTCAGCCAATCAATATTAAAATCTCCAAAAAATAAAATTTCACTTTTTGGGTTTTGAGCTATGGATTTACCAAGGAGATGTGCTAAGTCCGAAATGGAATGCACAGGGGAGATAGGTGGGCGGTAGATTCCTGCAACAATGATTGATTTATTGCATGGGATCTCAATTTTGCCAGAAACGAAATAAAAGGTGGCAGGAGAGCTAGATTTTTGTATGGGGGTGAACTTTGTGGAGTTGTCAACATAAATTACAATGCCGCCTCCTCTCTTTGCTCTGTCAATTCTATGGCATGAATACCCATGTATTGCAATGGCAGAGTCAGGTATTTTTGCAGGTAGCCACGATTCAGAGATCACAATTATTTTGGGCTTGCATTGTAAACACCAAGCTTGCAGTGCATCGATTTTTGGTAGTAAGCTGTGGATATTACAGTACACAAAGGAAAGGCCTTTTTTAGCTGGAAGGCTAGAAATCGAATTTGCTGGGGGACCAGGGTTAGACTCTACATCATTTGCAAGGGCAAGTAACATAAGGAATAGGAATTTGGACATAGTTTTTGTTTGGCCATATAGTGAATGGCATACTTTATAATTTTGTGAGGTGGGGGTATGAGGGTTATTTTTTATAACTCTCCACCAGCATTCGGCAAATAAGTTACAGCAACGGAGCAGGCCATGGTGTATGATAATTTGTTTTCCAGTTTGAGGTGTGTGCTTATGGTGGTAATGATGTGAACAAAATTGGAATGAGAAAAGGGTTGTCACGAATATCAGTATGGTCATATTTGGATTCATGTTAGTGCTATGAGGTGTGTAGATGAAAATAATGAATGGAAGGATGTGCTTATCAGCTTGCAGCTGTCAGTTTAGGAGAATTAAAGTTATGTGGGAGACTATCTATAAATGAGTGATTGACTGAGCTTGGGGTGGGTGGGTGAGGGTCAGGATGAGAGGGAAACTATCTTCCAGAGGCTACCTGTTGCAAAAGGCTGTGTCAGCTGAAGTAAGTGGGTCTGTGAATTTTCTTTAAAGACTGTGGCAAATATACTTTAAAATTCAGCTGGGGGAGAGAGATATATTAGTGTTAGATTGGCCTGCAAAAAAAAGTTAAGTGAGGGGGTATCTATGGACATATGAGCTAGGGGTCGTACAGGCAAAAAACACAGGGAAAGTTCACAAATTACAGAGATAAGAGAGGTATCCATTGAGGAAAATAAAACCATTAAACAAGCAAGATATATGGTCCATCAATGTGCTCTAATATGCATTTAAAATAAAGAATACAAATAATAGCCAATACATATTACAAAACACACATTAGTAATAACAGGGTAGAAATATAATGAGATAACTATCTTCCAGAGGCTACCTGTTGCAAAAGACTATCGGCTAGATTTAGAGTTTGGCGTTAGCCGTCAAAACCAGCATTAGAGGCTCCTAACGCTGGTTTTGGGCTACCGCTGGTATTTAGAGTCAGTCAGGAAAGGGTCTAACGCTCACTTTGCAGCCGCAACTTTTCAATACCGCAGATCCCCCTACGCCATTTGCGTATCCTATCTTTTCAATGGGATCTTTCTAACGCCGGTATTTAGAGTCGTGGCTGAAGTGAGCATTAGAAATCTAACGACAAAACTCCAGCCGCAGAAAAAAGTCAGTAGTTAAGAGCTTTCTGGGCTAACGCTGGTTTATAAAGCTCCTAACTACTGTGCTCTAAAGTACACTAACACCCATAAACTACCTATGCACCCCTAAACCGATGCCCCCCCACATCGCCGCCACTCTATTAAAAAATTTTAACCCCTAATCTGCCGACCGCACACCGCCGCAACCTACATTATCCCTATGTATCCCTAATCTGCTGCCCCTAACACCGCCGACCCCTATATTATATTTATTAACCCCTAATCTGCCACCCCCAACGTCACCGCCACCTACCTACAATTATTAACCCCTAATCTGCCGACCAGACCTCACCGCTACTATAATAAATGTATTAACCCCTAAAGCTAAGTCTAACCCTAACACTAACACCCCTCTAAGTTAAATTTAATTTTATTCTAACGAAATAAATTAACTCTTATTAAATAAATTATTCCTATTTAAAGCTAAATACTTACCTGTAAAATAAACCCTAATATAGCTACAATATAAATTATAATTATATTGTAGCTATTTTAGGATTAATATTTATTTTACAGGCAACTTTGTATTTATTTTAACCAGGTACAATAGCTATTAAATAGTTAAGAACTATTTAATAGCTACCTAGTTAAAAGTTAAAATAAGTACAACATTACCTGTAAAATAAATCCTAACCTAAGTTACAATTAAACCTAACACTACACTATCAATAAATTAATTAAATAAAATACCTACAATTATCTACAATTAAACCTAACACTACACTATCAATAAATAAATTAAATTAAATACCTACAAATAAATACAATTAAATAAACTAACTAAACTACAAAAAATAAAAAAAGCTAAGTTACAAAAAATAAAAAAATTAATTACAAACATAATAAAAATATTGCAACAATTTTAAGCTAATTACACCTACTCTAAGCCCCCTAATAAAATAACAAAGCCCCCCAAAATAAAAAAATGCCCTACCCTATTCTAAAATTAAAATAGAAAAGCTCTTTTACCTTACCAGCCCTCAAAAGGGCCTTTTGTGGGGCATGCCCCAAAGAATTCAGCTCTTTTGCCTGTAAAAAAAAAACATACAATACCCCCCCAACATTACAACCCACCACCCACATACCCCTAATCTAACCCAAACCCCCCTTAAATAAACCTAACACTAAGCCCCTGAAGATCTTCCTACTTTGTCTTCACCATGCCAGGTATCACCGATCGCTCCAGGCTCTGAAGTCTTTCATCCAAGCCCAAGCGGGGGCTGGAGATCCATCATCCGGCTGAAGTCTTCTATCAAGCGGCGGCTGAAGAGGTCCAGAAGAGGTTCCAAAGTCTTCATCCTATCCGGGCAGAAGAGTAGATCCGGACTGGCAACCATCTTCTTCCAAGCGGTGACAAGCGGCTCCATCTTGAAGACCTCCGGCGCGGATCCATCCTCTTCTTCCGACGTCCTAAGTCTGAATGAAGGTTCCTTTAAATGACGTCATCCAAGATGGCGTCCCTTGAATTCCGATTGGCTGATAGGATTCTATCAGCCAATCGGAATTAAGGTAGGGAAAATCTGATTGGCTGATTGAATCAGCCAATCAGATTGAGCTCGCATTCTATTGGCTGTTCCGATCAGCCAATAGAATGCAAGCTCAATCTGATTGGCTGATTGGATCAGTCAATCGGATTGAACTTGAATCTGATTGGCTGATTCCATCAGCCAATCAGATTTTCCTACCTTAATTCCGATTGGCTGATAGAATCCTATCAGCCAATCGGAATTCGAGGGACACCATCTTGGATGACGTCATTTAAAGGAACCTTCATTCAGACTTAGGACGTCGGAAGAAGAGGATGGATCCGCGCCGGAGGTCTTCAAGATGGAGCCGCTTGTCACCGCTTGGAAGAAGATGGTTGCCGGTCCGGATCTACTCTTCTGCCCAGATAGGATGAAGACTTTGGAGCCTCTTCTGGACCTCTTCAGCCGCCGCTTGATAGAAGACTTCAGCCGGATGATGGATCTCCAGCCCCCGCTTGGGCTTGGATGAAGACTTCGGAGCCTGGAGCGATCGGTGATACCTGGCATGGTGAAGACAAGGTAGGAAGATCTTCAGGGGCTTAGTGTTAGGTTTATTTAAGGGGGGTTTGGGTTAGATTAGGGGTATGTGGGTGATGGGTTGTAATGTTGGGGGGGTATTGTATGTTTTTTTTTACAGGCAAAAGAGCTGAATTCTTTGGGGCATGCCCCGCAAAAGGCCCTTTTGAGGGCTGGTAAGGTAAAAGAGCTTTTCTATTTTAATTTTAGAATAGGGTAGGGCATTTTTTTATTTTGGGGGGCTTTGTTATTTTATTAGGGGGCTTAGAGTAGGTGTAATTAGCTTAAAATTGTTGGAATATTTTTATTATGTTTGTAATTAATTTTTTTATTTTTTGTAACTTAGTTTTTTTTATTTTTTGTACTTTAGTTAGTTTATTTAATTGTATTTATTTGTAGGTATTTTATTTAATTTATTTATTGATAGTGTAGTGTTAGGTTTAATTGTAGATAATTGTAGGTATTTTATTTAATTAATTTATTGATAGTGTAGTGTTAGGTTTAATTGTAACTTAGGTTAGGATTTATTTTACAGGTAATTTTGTACTTATTTTAACTAGGTAGCTATTAAATAGTTCTTAACTATTTAATAGCTATTGTACCTGGTTAAAATAAATACTAAGTTGCCTGTAAAATAAATATTAATCCTAAAATAGCTACAATATAATTATAATTAATTAGGGTTTATTTTACAGGTAAGTATTTAGCTTTAAATAGCAATAATTTATTTAATAAGAGTTAATTTATTTTGTTCAATTTAAATTATATTTAACTTAGGGGGGTGTTAGGGTTAGGGTTAGACTTAGCTTTAGGGGTTAATAAATTTATTAGAGTAGCGGCGAGGTCTGGTCGGCAGATTAGGGGTTAATGTTTGAAGTTAGGTGTCGGCGATGTTAGGGAGGGCAGATTAGGGGTTAATACTATTTATTATAGGGTTAGTGAGGCGGATTAGGGGTTAATACATTTATTATAGTAGCGGTGAGGTCCGGTCAGCAGATTAGGGATTAATTATTGTAGGTAGCTGGCGGCGACGTTGTGGGGGGCAGATTAGGGGTTAATAAATATAATATAGGGGTCGGCAGTGTTAGGGGCAGCAGATTAGGGGTACATAGGTATAATGTAGGTTGCGGCGGTGTATGGAGTGGCAGATTAGGGGTTAAAAATAATATGCAGGGGTCAGCGATAGCAGGGGCGGCAGCTTAGGGGTTAATAAGTGTAAGGTTAGGGGTGTTTAGACTCGGGGTACATGTTAGGGTGTTAGGTGCAGACATAGGAAGTGTTTCCCCATAGGAAACAATGGGGCTGCGTTAGGAGCTGAACGCTGCTTTTTTGCACGTGTTAGGTTTTTTTTCAGCTCAAACGGCCCCATTGCTTCCTATGGGGAAGTCGTGCATGAGCACGTTTTTGAAGCTGGCCACGTCCGTAAGCACCGCTGGTATTGAGAGTTGCAGTGGCGGTAAATATGCCTGTACGCTCCCTTTTTGGAGCCTAACGCAGCCATTCTGTGAACTCTAAATACCAGCGGTATTTAAAAGGTGCGGGGGAAAAAAAGCCAGCGTTAGCTACGCGGGTCGTTACCAACAAAACTCTAAATCTAGGCGTGTGTCAGGTGAAGTAAGTGGGTCTGTGAATTTTCTTTAAAGACTGTGGAAAATATACTTTAAAATTCAGCTGTTGCAAAAGACTGTGTCAGCTGAAGTAAGTGGGTCTGTGAATTTTCTTTAAAGACTGGCAAATATACTTTAAAATTCAGGTGTTGCAAAAGACTGTGTCAGCTGAAGTCTGTTTTGGTCTGTTTTGTCCACTTTCAATAGCTTCTATTGAACTGGTTTTTTTTTGTTTGTTTTTCTGGCTTTATCTAATCTGGATAAAAATTTAGCTGATTTTTCATACTGGCCTTTGTAGATTTCGTTAAGTTTTAACTCTTCCCATGATGCTTTTTGTTTTATAAAAATAACATTTTGGTAGACTCACATACTGTACTGTACTTGCAAAATGTGTTCCATACTTGATTGGAAAGCTGAATCTCTCTCTCTCTCTTGCCTTTTATTTATTTATTTTTTATTATCATATATGCTTTGATCTCCCCCCTCAACTACGCTTTAGCCGTTTCCCAGAAAATCTCAACTTTTTTCTTATATGTTCTATTAAATGAGTCAAATTCTCTCCATTTTGTATAAGCCAATTACAAAAATCCTCATTATTTACTAAAAACTTAGGGAAAAAGAGATTGACCCCCCCATCTCTTGGGTTTGCTTTTAAGCATACATCTATTTCAATAATTGCATGATCAGAAATACTTATGGTGTGTATTTCAGTTTTAGTTTCTAACGGCTAGATTTGGAGTTTTGTCGGTAACGACCCGAAAAACTAACGCCGGCTTTTTTTCTGGCCGCACCATAAAAATAACTCTGGTATTGAGAGTCCACATAAAGGCTGCGTTAGGCTCCAAAAAAGGAGCGTAGAGCATTTTTAACGCAGCTTCAACTCTCAATACCAGAGTTGCTTACGGACGTGGACAGCCTCAAAAACGTGCTTGTGCACGATTCCCCCATAGGAAACAATGGGGCTGTTTGAGCTGAAAAAAAACCTAACACCTGCAAAAAAGCCGTGTTCAGCTCTTAACGCAGCCCCATTGTTTGCTATGGGGAAACACTTCCTACGTCTGCACCTAACACTCTAACATGTACCCCGAGTCTAAACACCCCTACCCTTACACTTATTAACCCCTAATCTGCCGCCCCCGCTATCGCTGACACCTGCATTTTATTTTTAACCCCTAATCTGCCGCTCCGTAAACCGCCGCTACTTACATTATCCCTATGTACCCCTAATCTGCTGCCCCTAACACCGCCGACCCCTATATTATATTTATTAACCCCTAATCTGCCCCCCACAACGTCGCAGCCAGCTACCTACAATAATTAACCCCTAATCTGCCGACCGCAAAGCGCCGCCACCTACGTTATCCTTATGTACCCCTAATCTGCCGCCCCTAACACCGCCGACCCCTGTATTATATTTATTAACCCCTAATCTGCCCCCCACAACGTCGCCTCCACCTGCCTACACTTATTAACCCCTAATCTGCCGACCGGAGCTCACCGCTATTCTAATAAATGTATTAACCCCTAAAGCTAAGTCTAACCCTAACACTAACACCCCCCTAAGTTAAATATAATTTACATCTAACGAAATTAATTAACTCTTATTAAATAAATTATTCCTATTTAAAGATAAATACTTACCTGTAAAATAAATCCTAATATAGCTACAATATAAATTATAATTATATTATAGCTATTTTAGGATTAATATTTATTTTACAGGTAACTTTGTATTTATTTTAACCAGGTACAATAGCTATTAAATAGTTAAGAACTATTTAATAGCTAAAATAGTTAAAATAATTACAAAATTACCTGTAAAATAAATACTAACCTAAGTTACAATTAAACCTAACACTACACTATCAATAAATTAATTAAATAAACTACCTACAATTACCTACAATTAACCTAACACTACACTATCAATAAATTAATTAAATACAATTCTTACAAATAAATACAATTAAATAAACTAGCTAAAGTACAAAAAATAAAAAAGAACTAAGTTACAAAAAATAAAAAAATATTTACAAACATAAGAAAAATATTACAACAATTTTAAACTAATTACACCTACTCTAAGCCCCCTAATAAAACAACAAAGCCCCCCAAAATAAAAAATGCCCTACCCTATTCTAAATTACTAAAGTTAAAAGCTCTTTTACCTTACCAGCCCTGAACAGGGCCCTTTGCGGGGCATGCCCCAAGAAGTTCAGCTCTTTTGCCTGTAAAAAAAAACATACAATACCCCCCCCAACATTACAACCCACCACCCACATACCCCTAATCTAACCCAAACCCCCCTTAAATAAACCTAACACTAAGCCCCTGAAGATCATCCTACCTTGTCTTCACCTCACCAGGTATCACCGATCCATCCTGGCTCCAAAATCTTCATCCAACCCAAGCAGGGGTTGGCGATCCATCATCCGGTGGCTGAAGAGGTCCAGAAGAGGCTCCAAAGTCTTCATCCTATCCGGGAAGAAGAGGCGATCCGGACCGGCAACCATCTTGATCCAAGCGGCATCTTCTATCTTCATCCGATGACGACCGGCTCCATCCTGAAGACCTCCACCGCGGACCCATCTTCTTCTGGCGACGTCCAACTGAAGAATGACGGTTCCTTTAAGGGACGTCATCCAAGATGGCGTCCCTCGAATTCCGATTGGCTGATAGGATTCTATCAGCCAATCGGAATTAAGGTAGGAATATTCTGATTGGCTGATGGAATCAGCCAATCAGAATCAAGTTCAATCCGATTGGCTGATCCAATCAGCCAATCAGATTGAGCTTGCATTCTATTGGCTGTTCCGATCAGCCAATAGAATGCGAGCTCAATCTGATTGGCTGATTGGATCAGCCAATCGGATTGAACTTGATTCTGATTGGCTGATTCCATCAGCCAATCAGAATATTGCTACCTTAATTCCGATTGGCTGATAGAATCCTATCAGCCAATCGGAATTCGAGGGACGCCATCTTGGATGACGTCCCTTAAAGGAACCGTCATTCTTCAGTTGGACGTCGCCGGAAGAAGATGGGTCCGCGGTGGAGGTCTTCAGGATGGAGCCGGTCGTCATCGGATGAAGATAGAAGATGCCGCTTGGATCAAGATGGTTGCCGGTCCGGATCGCCTCTTCTTCCCGGATAGGATGAAGACTTTGGACCCTCTTCTGGACTTCTTCAGTGGATGTCTAGCCCCCGCTTGGGTTGGATGAAGATATCGGAGCCAGGACGGATCGGTGATACCCGGTGAGGTGAAGACAAGGTAGGATGATCTTCAGGGGCTTAGTGTTAGGTTTATTTAAGGGGGGTTTGGGTTAGATTAGGGGTATGTGGGTGGTGGGTTGTAATGTTGGGGGGGGTATTGTATGTTTTTTTTTACAGGCAAAAGAGCTGAACTTCTTGGGGCATGACCCGCAAAGGGCCCTGTTCAGGGCTGGTAAGGTAAAAGAGCTTTTAACTTTAGTAATTTAGAATAGGGTAGGGCATTTTTTATTTTGGGGGGCTTTGTTGTTTTATTAGGGGGCTTAGAGTAGGTGTAATTAGTTTAAAATTGTTGTAATATTTTTCTTATGTTTGTAAATATTTTTTTATTTTTTGTAACTTAGTTCTTTTTTATTTTTTGTACTTTAGCTAGTTTATTTAATTGTATTTATTTGTAGGAATTGTATTTAATTAATTTATTGATAGTGTAGTGTTAGGTTAATTGTAGGTAATTGTAGGTAGTTTATTTAATTAATTTATTGATAGTGTAGTGTTAGGTTTAATTGTAACTTAGGTTAGTATTTATTTTACAGGTAATTTTGTAATTATTTTAACTATTTTAGCTATTAAATAGTTCTTAACTATTTAATAGCTATTGTACCTGGTTAAAATAAATACAAAGTTACCTGTAAAATAAATATTAATCCTAAAATAGCTATAATATAATTATAATTTATATTGTAGCTATATTAGGATTTATTTTACAGGTAAGTATTTATCTTTAAATAGGAATAATTTATTTAATAAGAGTTAATTAATTTCGTTAGATGTAAATTATATTTAACTTAGGGGGGTGTTAGTGTTAGGTTTAGACTTAGCTTTAGGGGTTAATACATTTATTAGAGTAGCGGTGAGCTCCAGTCGGCAGATTAGGGGTTAATAATTGAAGTTAGGTGTCGGCGATGTTAGGGAGGGCAGATTAGGGGTTAATACTATTTATTATAGGGTTAGTGATGCGGATTAGGGGTTAATAACTTTATTATAGTAGCGCTCAGGTCCGCTCGGCAGATTAGGGGTTAATAAGTGTAGGCAGATGGAGGCGACGTTGTGGGGGGCAGATTAGGGGTTAATAAATATAATATAGGGGTCGGCGGTGTTAGGGGCAGCAGATTAGGGGTACATAAGGATAACGTAGGTGGCGGCGCTTTGCGGTCGGCAGATTAGGGGTTAATAAGTGTAGGCAGATGGAGGCGACGTTGAGGGGGGCAGATTAGGGGTTAATAAATATAATACAGGGGTCGGCGGTGTTAGGGGGAGCAGATTAGGGGTACATAAGGATAACGTAGGTGGCGGTCGGCAGATTAGGGGTTAAAAAAATTTATTCGAGTGTCGGCGATGTGGGGGGACCTCGGTTTAGGGGTACATAGGTAGTTTATGGGTGTTAGTGTACTTTAGAGTACAGTAGTTAAGAGCTTTAGAAACCGGCGTTAGCCCAGAAAGCTCTTAACTACTGACTTTTTTCCTGCGGCTGGAGTTTTGTCGTTAGATGTCTAACGCTCACTTCAGAAACGACTCTAAATACCGGAGTTAGAAAAATCCCATTGAAAATATAGGATACGCAATTGACGTAAGGGGATCTGCGGTATGGAAAAGTCGTGGCTGAAAAGTGAGCGTTAGACCCTATTTTGAGTGACTCCAAATACCGGCGGTAGCCTAAAACCAGCGTTAGGAGCCTCTAACGCTGGTTTTCACGGCTAACACCAAACTCCAAATCTAGCCGTAAATTAATAAGTGTATTTGAATAGTTTTGATGAAAAAAATCTATCCTGGAGAAGGAGCCATAGGATTTGGAATCACAAGTAAACATTTTGGTATCTGGATGTTGCAGACGCCATATATCATGCAATTTAAGACTATTACACAGTTGTGTAAATATCTTTGCCTTCTGTTTTGAGAAAAAAGAATTGTTAGGACTAAATTTATCTAGAGTGGTAGGTATCAAGTTCAGATCACCTGTCAGAATTACATTTTGTCCAATATATTCAGTCAAGCAATAGACTAAATTATTCCAAAAACTCTCTTCTGTTTTATTGGGACCATATACATTACAGATAACTAGCTTCACTCCCTTCACCTGCAATTCCACAACTAACCATCTCTTATTTGGATCAAGATCCGTTTTTAATAATATTGTATGTCAAATTTTTATTTACTAAAATTGCTACTCCCTTCTTTCTGTGAGAACACGGAGTGGCCATCACCTCCCCGACCCATTTACTGTTAAGTTTGACAACTTCTTCCCATTTTAAGTGTGTTTCTTGGATAAGAGCTATATCCGGGTTCGATTTGCCTGATTGTCTTACTATTAATTTCATTTTGCTCGGGGAGGTGATACCACCCACGTTCCATGAAAGGCATCTTATCCGTTTCCTCATCATTATTTACCCATTAGCAATATGAGATAAGCAGGAAACGGGGAGAAGAAAAAAAAAGGGGGGAGGAGGGAGAGGCAAAAAGAAAAGAAAAATATTAATAATAAAAAAATACATAAAACCACATCGACCGAGATTTGTGAGCGCCTATCATCTGTACTTGGTAAAACTTATCTTTTCAGTTTCCTTACATATTACTTAGCAGCTACGCTACTTATGTCCCTCAACTGGCTACTGTATTCCTTTCTTTTTTATGAAGTCCTTAGTTTCCTCCGTATTGCTTAAATTAACTGTGCCATCTTTCTCTTCAACCAGAATCTTTGCGGGGTATAGTAATTTTGCTTTGTAACCTGCTTCAATTAATTTAGTACAGTACGGGGCCATTTCTTTTCTCCTAGCAGCAGTGTCACTCGAATAGTCTTGAAAAAGTAAAATTCTATTTTGCCCAATCAACAATTCTTCCTTTTCTTTCATGTAATTGGCAAGAGTCCATGAGCTAGTGACGTATGGGATATACAATCCAACCAGGAGGGGCAAAGTTTCCCAAATCTCAAAATGTCTATAAATACACCCCTCACCACACCCCCAATTCAGTTTTACAAACTTTGCCTCCTATTGAGGTGGTGAAGTAAGTTTGTGCTAAGATTTCTACGTTAGGCGCTTCTCAGCATTATTGAAGCCTGATTCCTCTCAGAGTACAGTGAATGTCAGAGGGATGTAAAGGGAGTATCGTCTATTGAATGCAATTGTTTTCCTCACAGGGATCTATTTCTTAGGTTCTCTGTTATCGGTCGTAGAGATTCATCTCCTACCTCCCTTTTCAGATCGACAATATACTCTCATATTCCATTACCTCTACTGATAACCGTTTCAGTACTGGTTTGGCTATCTGCTATATGTAGATGGATGTCTTTGGTAAGTATGTTTTCATTTACTTAAGACACTCTCAGCTATGGTTTGGCACTTTATGTATTTATATAAAGTTCTAAATATATGTATTGTACTTATAATTGCCATGATTCAGGTTTCAGTATATTTCCTTTAGCAGACTGTCAGTTTCATATCTGGGAAATGCATTTTTTAGGAAAATTTATTTCTTACCTGGGGTATAATCTTTTTTCAATTGACAGTCATTTTAAATTTGTGGGCAGAATTAGCCTCGCGAGGGCACAAAATGCCAAACTATATTGCGTCATTTTTAGCGCAAGATTTTTTTGGTACAAAGTTTACATTCCATGACGCAAATTCGTCATTTCCAGCATCTTTGTCGATGCCGAGTCCTTTCACAAGGTTGCGTCTTCAATGACGCGAGTGTGTCATTTCTGGATGTTGTTAGCGTCAAAAATGTTTCTGTTTGTTTGTGCGTCATCCTTGCCGCCAAATATTTTCATAATTTAAACCCCATTCCTATATGCCTCTTGCATTTTTTCTCTATCATAGGGCTATGCTGTTGCATTTTTTTCCCATTCCTGAAACTGCCATATAAGGAAATTGATACTTTGGCTTTATATGTTGTTTTTTTCTCTTACATTTGCAAGATGTCTCAATCTGATCTTGTCTCAGAAAACACTGTTGGAATCCTGCTGACTGATAACAGTTCTACCAAAGCTAAGTACATTTGTTGTAATCTTAGGGAGATTATATCTCAAGCTGTGGTTTGTAATAAGTTATCATGATAAAACTTTTACATGCAGAGAATATGTCCATCAGTAATAGTACATTGCCTGTTGCTGTTCTTTTAACATCTAATGTACAAGATATACCTGTGAATTTATAAGAATTTATTGCTGATTCTATATTCAGAAGGCTTTGTCTGCCATCCCGCCTTCTAATAAATGTAAAGGTCTTTTTAAACTTCTCATAAAGTTGATGAAATTTCAAATGACCGACAACATACTGAATTATCCTCCTCTGATGAGGATCTATCTGATTCAGAAGATCCTTCCTCAGATATTGACACTGACAAATCTACTTATTTATTTAAAATGGAGTACATTCGTTCTTTGTTGAAGAAGTGTTGATTATATTGGATATTGAGGAGACTAGTACTCTTGATATTTAAGCTAGTAAACGTTTAAATTCTGTTTATAAACCTCCTGTGGTTATTTCAGAGTTTTTTTCAGTTCCTGATGCTATTTCTGATATGATTTCTAAGGAATGGAATAGGCCTGGTACTTCTTTTATTCCTTCTTTAAGGTTTAAAAAATTGTATCTTTTCTCATGGTTCTAAAAATTAGAGTGGATTATATTAATATTAATAATTATATCAAGTCCATAAGACAAACCAGTGGGGAGCAGAGGTGCTAGGGTCTGTCTCAAGAGTAGACTGACCACAACCCATGTGATCAATCCAAAGAATTATACTGTTAGCAGTACTGGATAAATGTATGTGGTTCTTGTACTAATAATGTCTTGTAGCATCTACACATGTTTGAATTATTACCTGTCACTGCCTCACGTTTCAAAGCTAGAGTCTAGAACTACAATCACATCACCCCCGTGTATTAGTAAGGTTTGATTGAAACACGGATCACTTGACTCAGACAGATCAGCACTCAAAACCTAATTGGAACACACCAGCTAGCATGAGGCTTATAGAAATTAATCTGTCAATGAAAACACATTGGGTTACAAAGTATAGGTTCTACAGTAAGACCCTTCTAGAGCAATCACAGGAAGTCCTTAATCTAAGTCTCTTTCTAAATATGTGGAGTAACATTTATGCTTATCTAAATAATTATTAGGAGTTGTTAGAAAAGGGGAAAATGTATCTTAGCTCCCTAAATTAACAGACTAGGGCAGAGGGAGATGACATCATAGTATAATAATCCTATTGTGCTCCTAAATCAAATCAGAGGAGAGCAGAAGTGCTACAGAAATTGGGCCTCCCTTTATTCAGATACCTCTCGACCAATCTTGGTAGACGCCTTTTGCCTACTCGAAGTAGAAAGCACCCAATAAACGCACAGTTAGACAAGAACAACATGGTTGACCACAAGTTTAGAGAACACCTAAAAACAATCACCTAAATCACCAAGGTATAGAAGAGACAAGGACCTCTTCAACACATAGACTACTGATTTTATGTTAGGTCCCCCCCTGACACCCGATAAGAGATTCAACACAGGAGCGCACACATAGAGATATGGTGTGTAGGTCGTGAAAATGCTATCACTAAATGCACTTATTACTGTTGTTTATCTTTTCTAAGTAATATATATGTAGTGTAAGTAGGCGGGGAACACTACCCCTGCTTTTACTGTTTATTGTTGTTATCTGTTCTTTCTTAACAGATTGGTTTCTTTACACTATCAGATTAGATTTTACGTATTCATCCTTCTAACTTTCATCTATTCTCTCTTACTCTCCCTCTATCCCCTCTGTTCTCTCTACCTCCCCCCTTATCCTATTCCTCTACCCCCCCCCCCTTTTTTTTTTTCTCTTCCCTTCTGAAAAGAATAGGGAAAAATGGCGAACCAGCGCTTAGGAATAGTATCTCGTCCCATAGAATTAATTTCTATAAATGCAAAAGGCCTGAACAGCCCAACTAAACGCTCTATGGTAATGAGAGACTTACATAGACAGGGAGGTAACATCATCTACCTCCAAGAAACACACTTCGCAATAGGTCATGAACCCCGCTGGTTTAGCCGACAATATCCACTTGCCTTTTTTGCCTCAGGCCCCCAGAAAAAAAATGGGGTAGGTGTCCTTTTTAGTGCAGACATACCTTTCAAACTTGCACAAATATACAGAGACCCAGAAGGTAGATACTTGATTCTCACAGGTTCACTATACAACAGACCTCTAACTTTAGTTAACGTTTACTGCCCGAATCAATCTCAGCAGGTCTTCTTTCAGAAAGTAATCCACAAAATGCTTGAGGTCCAATCTGGGATTCTATTCTTGGGTGGGGACTTAAACATCTCCCTGGATCCAACCCTCGACACCTCCGATGGACTTTCCAGCGTCCCCCATAAATCGCTTAAACGATTACTGACTACTATTAAGGACGCAGCACTACATGACATTTGGCGAATACACCACCCCACAGCCAAGAACTATTCATTCTACTCCCATCCACATAGAAAATACTCCAGAATAGATTACTGGTTAACAGACACTATCGGACTCACACTCTCCACCAATAGTAACATACTTCCCATTACATGGTCAGATCATGCCCCGGTTACTTGTACCGTATTATGGTCTAATGTCCCGGCCACACCTTACATCTGGAAGATGGATGACTGTTACAAACTGCTGTTTGTAACTGGCCCTTTAAATGGAAAATTGCCCTGCTTCCCTGGATTTTGGAGAAGCCTATTTGCCAGCCTCCTTCCACATGACTATGGCCCCTGGAAGATTGTGCCCCTGAGGACATATTGACTTTTGTTGGGTGTGTGTGGCCCTTTAAGAACCATCTGGGGACATATTGTGACTTTGATGAACAATGCCCCTTTAAGACTATGTCCCCAGACCTGTGAAATGACTTGTCCCTGGCTTTCTCCCACTTGGTTCAGTTTCATTGTGTGCCATTAAGAGTTAAATTTTGTTCAGCTTCAAGAAACCTATTCTAAATACAAGTCTGCTGGGATTAGCTCTAATTAGGTTTAGTGATCAACTTTCCCATTGTCTAATCAGACTAGTATTGATAAGGTGGACTGCATTGTTTTATTGTGTGTAATGTTATCTGCTGAAGTAAATGTTGTGGCCTGTCAAAGGGAGTGTCTCTCTATCTAATATCAAATGTGTGATGGGGGATTTTATGCCTCCCCCTGAGAGTGTCCTGTTTGCATGTAACCTGAATAAAAGCAGGCTGTGTGCTCCAGCACATGAGACCTATGTTGACCCTCTAACTTGAAGCTTTGACTCATGTTTGTAGGGGACAGCTTATAATCACTACAGGGATTGCTATGTTTTTCATACTCCCTTAGCTACAGGGATTGCTACAGAAGGAAGAGGTTCACCTACTGGAGCCTGGTCATAGGTCCAGGGCGCAGAGCAGACGGCGAGATACCAGCCCAGCAGCGGTGGTTCATAGAGTCTGCATTACTTATGGTGGCTACGCAGCAGTTATAGTGTCCACGGTGCTGCTGCTCCTTTGGTGAGCGCTAGGAGCATCCTTTTCTACGGTCCAACTTCCAGCCAGCCTGGAGGCAACCGTAACAATGACCTTCTCCTGGAGGATCCAGTATTTAAACTGGAAGTTGAAGGGGCCCTAAAAGAATACTTCCAAATACATAGAGATTAGGATTCCCAGACCACTGTGATCTGGGAGGCTCATAAATGTACAATCAGAGGCCTCTTTCTCAAACAAAAGGCTAGACTAGTCAGGGGAATGAGAGAGAAATATCGCAGATTGCTTGATGCAGTAGAAACAGCTGAACAAGCACATAAAAGAATGCCAACTGATATCGCATTAACCAAGACTCTAGCTCAGGAGAGGTCGGAACTTATGAAGTTCCTTCAAGTAGACTATCAAAAAGCGGCCTTAATTTTAAGGCAACAGTTTTACGAACAAGGTGATAAAGCTGGACGCTTACTGGCCAGAGCAATAGCGAGGAAAAAAACCAAACACTATGTATATAGTATGATACACCCAGACGGGGAATCGAGAGAGGATGGCAAATCAATCGCTGAGATCTTTGGATCCTACTATGATGGCCTGTATAACATACAGAGAATGCCTAATGTAGGAGACGAGCCCCTCCTCCGATCACGAGAATCGCAACAGATTCTGGAATATCTAGAAGGGGTAAAGATCCCACAGCTTTCTGAACAAGATTCTGAAGCGTTGGAGTCTCCGTTCACGCTGTCAGAAATTAAACAAGCCATTAAAGATCTGGCAACCGGGAAGAGCCCAGGCCCGGATGGATTTGGAACCAAATACTATAAAACATTCGGTGATATATTGGCACCAGAACTGCAGAATCTTTTTAATCAATTGTCTGACTCCCCGGTTTTACCCCATTCCATGCTCGAAGCGCATATCACAGTCATCCCTAAACCCAACAAACCTGACAATAAACCAGAGAACTTCCGCCCTATCTCATTACTAAATTCAGATATCAAGATTCTGGCGAAAGTTATAGCCAATCGTCTCAATAAATACCTACCGCAGCTGATTTCCACTGACCAAGTGGGCTTTATTCCAAAACGTGAGGCAAGGGATAATACCCTTAAGGTCCTCCAGATTATAACACATGCTCACATCACCACAACCCCGCTGGCCCTGGTCTCTACAGACGCAGAAAAAGCGTTTGACCGGGTCAGCTGGGTGTTTATGCGACACACTTTAGAGAAATTCGGCCTGGGCTCCAAATTTATAAACAGAATCATGTCCTTGTACTCGTCTCCGAACGCTAGAGTTAGGGTGAATGGAGTGCTTTCTGGCGCCTTTACAATTCGCAACGGGACTAGGCAGGGATGTCCCCTGTCCCCTCTCTTATTCGTGTTGACAATTGAGGTCTTAGCGAGTAGGATCAGGGCAAACCCAGATGTACACGGTATTCCAGTGGGAGGCGATGAACATAAGCTCGCCATGTACGCAGATGATGTCTTACTTATGATATCGGATGTGAAGGGATCCCTGACGGCGGCCTTAGAAGAGTTCACACTCTTTGGCACCGTATCAAACTTCCTTTTGAACCCCACCAAATCAGAGATTATGAACGTTACAATTCCACACCCTGATTTTCAGGCATTGGAAGGCTCATGCCCGATAAAAATAGCACAGGGCAAACTGAAATATCTTGGTATTCATCTAACTTCAAACATAAAAGAGATAGTGGATATGAATTATAAAAACATCAGAGACGAAATCCTTAAGGACCTATCGTCCTGGAGAAATAAAACCATCTCTTGGCTGGGGCGCGTAGGGGTGGTCAAGATGAATGTGTTACCACGGGTGCTATATGTCATGCAAACCATCCCTTTATCGATGGCCTCACACATTATTCATCAGATACAGTCTGCTCTAGAGTCCTATATTTGGAGAGATCTGAAACCGAGAATCAACAGGAAAACTACTTTCCTACCACGGAATAGAGGCGGACTAGGTATACCAGATTTAAGAATGTACCACACAGCTATATCCCTCCAGCGATTAGTAGAGTGGTGTCACAACTCGGCCCAAAAGGCATGGGTACAGATAGATGGTGTAATTCTAAAGAGGGGCAATGTGGGAGCTCTCGCGTGGACCCCTGCTAATGACAGACCCCCAGTGATCAGTCTATACCCAATGATCGAGGAGGTATTCTTGATTTGGGATAAACTACTTAAAAAAGCCAATTATGTCTCGACGTTACCCTCACCGATTACATCTCTCAATGAAAATCCTGAGATGGAATTTCTGCTCAGACTCAATCTCCCGAACAAGACGCATAGTCTAAGCGAAGCAGCAATATATAACATACTCACTCGGGACAAATTGAAGTCACAAGAAGAACTAGTTGAATGGAACAGAGAGGCATTTACCTCATGGTTCACTGTGACACAGACTCTGCACTACTTCACCACTCATAAAGCTAAGTCAGATCTGACTAGACGCAGAACTTACTTTGAAACTGTGTGCACAATGACCACGCCCCCTTCTCATTTGATCTCTCAGATTTATAGATTACTACAGCAAGGCGGAGAAGACTACCTTCCCGGTTTCACACAGACTTGGCAAAATGAGCTAGGCTTAGATATAGGACCTAAGGAATGGAACAAGATATTTGACAAAACAAAGAAAGCTTCAATTTCAGCTAGGGTTCAAGAAACACAATACAAACTGATGAGCAGGTGGTATCTGACCCCACAAAGGTTAAAACACATATACCCCCACACAAATGGGGGATGCTGGAGAGGATGCGGAGAAAATGGCACCCTACTACATATTTGGTGGACCTGTCCCCTACTAACACCTTATTGGAATGACATAATGGCCGAAATGAGCAGGGTCCTCGAGGTGATCATCCCTCCTAATCCAAGTTACTTACTATATCATCAGCTACCTAAGATCACGAGGGAAGATAAGTATAGGCTTCTTCTGGTGATGCTCAATGGAGCAAAAAGCTTGATTCCCATGTATTGGAAAAAACAAACCACCCCCAGTGTTCAAGAGTGGAGAGCTAAAGTGGCAGACCTGCTGAGACTCGAAAGATACCACTACCTTAAAATAGGAAAACTAGGTACACATGAGATGATGCTTATGATCTGGGAGGGAAGAGGATTATGAACTAACGAGGTGTCGCAATGGTCTGAGCTGGTACACAGTTTAAAGGGGAAGAGTCTCCTTCTTCCCCCTCCCCCCCCCTTTTTTTTTTTTCCCCTTTTCCCTCCCTCATCTCTACATCCTGTAACCCTTACCCACTTATTCTACCTCTCTAGATATCTACTTTTTTTTAGGAGTACTGTATTATAGGCAGCAGTGTGATATGAGTAAGCTGCTGAAAATCGATAAATACCATGTGATCTGTACTCGAGAAATTATGATTATCCTTCTTTCTGATATCTTCTATGTATTTCTAATTTGTATCACTAAGCAGCTGATGTTAGACGTTATTGTTATATAGTCAGTATACGTTTCTGTGGTATCTGACGAAGTTTTTTCTAATGCTGTTTGATTTGAACTAATTCCTATCTGCGAAATGACATAATCAAACCTTAACTGTACAGGTGTTTGAAATTTTGTACAACTGACTTTGCAATGTAAGCATATTAATGCCCTGTATTTTTCACATTTCGCCAATAAAGCTTTATTTTGAAAATTAAAAAATTGTATCTTTTGCCAGACGTTAGATTGGAGTTTTGGGAAAAGATCCCCAAAGTTGATGCGGCTATCTCTTCTCTTGCTAAACATACTACTATTCCTACGGAAGATAGTATTTCTTTTAAAGATCCTTTAGATGGGAAACTTGAATCTTATCTAAGGAAAGCTTATTTATTTTCAGGTCTTCTTCTTAGGCCTGCAATTTCTTTGGCTGATGTTGCAGCTTCCTTAACTTTTTGGTTGGAAACTTTAGAGCAACAAGTATCGAATCATGATTTGTCTAGCATTGTTAACTTTATTCAACATGCTAATAATTTCATTTGTGATGCCATCTTTTGATATCATCAAAATTGATGTTAAATCTCTCTCTCTCTTTAGCTATTTTAGCTAGAAGAGCTTTGTGGCTTAAATCTTGGAATGCTGATATGACTTCTAAGTCCAGATTGCTATTTCTTTACTTCCAAGGTAATAAATTATTTGGTTCACAGTTGGATTCAATAATTTCAACTGTCACTGGGGGGAAGCGAGTTTTTTTGCCTCAAGATAATGATCTAAAATCATTGGATTCAGAATATTGTCTCTCAGGGGTACAGAATAGGATTCAGAGTAAGACCGTCTGTGAGAAGATTTTTTCTCTCACGCATTCCAGCAAACCCAGTAAAGGCTCAGGCGTTCCTGAAGTGTGTTTCAGACCTGGAGTTATCTGGGGTAATCATGCCAGTTCCGTTTCAGGAATAGGGTCTGAGGTTTTATTCAAATCTATTCATTGTCCCAAAGAAAGTAATTTCATTCATACCAGATCTAAAAATTTAGAATCAATATGTAAGAGTACCAACTTTCAAAATGTTGACTATAAGGTCTATTCTGCTTTTTGTTCAGCAAGGGCGTTTTATGCCCACATTAGATTTACAGGATGCATATCTTCATATTCCAATTCATCCATATTGCTTTCAATTTCTGAGATTCTCTTTTTTAGACCAGCATTACCAATTTGTTGCTCTTCCTTTTTGGTCTAGCGACAGCTCTAGGAATCTTTTCAAAGGTTCTTGGGGTCCTACTCTCTGTTATCAGAGAGCGGGGTGTTGCAGTGTTTCCTTATTTGGACGATATCTTGGTACTTGCTCAGTCTTTACGTTCTGCAGAATCTCACACGAATCAACTACTGTTGTTTCTTCAAAGACATGGTTGGAGGATCAATTTACCAAAAAAGTTCCTTGATTCCTCAGACAAGGGTCACCTTTTTAGGTTTCCAGATAGATTCAGTGTCCATGACTCTGTCTCTAACAGACAAGAGACAATTTAAATTGGTTTCAGCTTGTCGGAACCTTCAGTCTCTATTATTCACTTCAGTAGCTATGTGCATGGAAGTTTTAGGACTCATGACAGCAGCATCGGACGCGATTCCCTTTGCTCGCTTTCATATGAGACCTCTCCAGCTTTACATGCTGAATCAATGGTGCAGGGATTATACAAGGATATCACAATTAATATCTTTAAATCCTAATGTTCGACTATCTCTGACTTGGTGGTTAGATCACCATCATATAGTTCTAGGGGCCTCTTTTGTT
This sequence comes from Bombina bombina, assembly GCF_027579735.1. Classification (NCBI taxonomy): domain Eukaryota; kingdom Metazoa; phylum Chordata; class Amphibia; order Anura; family Bombinatoridae; genus Bombina; species Bombina bombina. Next base: position 49,616,162 of record NC_069503.1, on the reverse strand, counting down.
CGTCTAGCCTGGACTGTGATCACAACAGATGCAAGTCTTTTCAGGTTGGGGAGCTGCTTGGGGATCTCTGACAGCACAAGGGGTTTGGAAATCTCAAGAGGCGAGATTACCAATCAATATTTTGGAACTCTGTGCAATTTTCAGGGCTCTTCAAGCTTGGCCTCTGTTGAAGAGAGAACCATTCATTTGTTTTCAGACAGACAATATCACAGCTGTGGCATATGTCAATTATCAGGGTGGGTTTCACAGTCCCCTAGCTATGATAAATGTATCTTGAATACTTTCTTGGGCGGAATCCAGCTCTTGTCTAATTTCTGTGGTACATATCCCAGGTGTAGACAATTGGGAAGCGGATTATCTCAGCCATCAGACTTTACACCCGGGGGAGTGGTCTCTCAATCCAGATGTGTTTTCTCAGATTGTTTAAATGTGGGGTCTTCTAGAAATAGATCTGGTGGCTTCTCATCTAAACAAGAAACTTCCCAGGTACCTGTCCAGGTCCAGGGATCTTCAGGTGGAAGCAGTGGATGCGTTGACACTTCCTTGGTGCTACCAACCTGCTTATATTTTCCCGCCTCTAGTTCTTCTTCCAAGAGTGATATCCAAAATCATCATGGAACAGTCATTTATATTGCTGGTAGCTCCAGCATGGCCTCACAGGTTTTGGTATGCAGATCTTGTTCGGATGTCCAGTTGCCAACCTTGGCCTCTTCGATTTAGGTCAGATCTTCTGTCTCAAGGTCCGTTTTTTCCATCAGGATTTCAAATCATTAAATTTGAAGGTATGGAAATTGAACACCTAGTGCTTAGTCATAGAGATTTCTCTGACTCAGTGATTAATACTATGTTACAGGCTCATAAATCTGTTTTTTGAAAGATTTATTATCGAGATTCTTCTCATAAATTCGCTTGGCATTCTTTTAGAATTCCTAGGATTTTACAGTTTCTTCAGGATGGTTTGTATAAGGTTTTGTCTGCAAGTTCCTTGAAGGGACAAATCTTTGCTCTTTCTGTCTTATTTCACAGAAAGATTGCTAAGCTTCCTGATATTCACTGTTTTTTTTTTAATAAATTTTTTTTATTGAGGTTATAGGAAGAAATTTAACATACATGAAGTGCCATAAGACATAATAGTAAAAACAGAGACAATATTTCACAGAAGTGAGACATATAATGGAAGGTCTGGTAGTAAATCTTTTTTAGGCAGGTAATTGAAACCTCGGTTTTATATTATTAACTAATCTTATTCATGTTCCTTTAATGGTGCTAAGGGTTACTCTTGAACCTTGCAAACTTGTACAATGAGAGAGAGGAACTTGGCTTTGAAAATGGCCACTTTTGGACCTAGATGGGTAGAAGAGAATTGGTAACTGATATGGGAAATGCAATAATTGAAGTTATAGAATAGAAAAGAGAGAGATGGGGAAATCAACAGACTGTAGCTGTTTTGGTTAGAATGGGGGGGGGGAGAGGGAAAAAGAGGAGGGGGGGACTCTTTTGAAAAGTAAGAGTTATTCGGAGGAGAGGGAGTCACAACCAGTGAAACACCATTTAGGTACTGTTCTGTCCTAATTCTAGATCTGTGGGTGCCTGTGTATTCTGGGTTTTAATTTACATAGTAAGTGCTAACTAAGTAGGGAGAATATATAAGCTGGGAACTAGATAAGTAACCCAAAAGGTTATATGGGAGAAGCGACAAGCAAGAAGGGTTATCAGGCAAAATATATCAGTGACTATGTTAGTCCCTAGGTTAAGCACTGTGGCAGGTCTGTAAGGTACATGTTTGGGTAATAGGGTGAGATAACAGATATCTTCATAGGATCTCCCTTACAAACAAGTACAAGTATGTAAAACTTATGGCAAGATTTAAACATATTAAACACTTATTCAATTTTGACTTAATTAGACAGCCCTAAGCAACGGTAGGGATATGTGATGGTTAAACTAGATTAGGGATAGGCTTCTAATGTGTGAAGCATATACTAAACATATTAGGCATCTACAGGGGAAAAAACATTGTACTCTATGATGCGATATTGGTATGAGTACACAAACATGTAAACTAACAATATTCTAAATATAAGGTACTTCTAAATATGAAGCTAGTATAACTATTGCCTAAGGTTAGAACCAACAACAGCAGGGTATACAATGTCTGTGGCAGCTAACCTACTCCAGTGACCTGCGGTCCCAAAGAAGCAATAGTTAACATGGGTAAGACTTTCAGCTCCAAAAACAAAGGCACCAGAATAGAAGGAGTGGGGGTGTTGTAAGATAAACCTGGTCTGTCCTGCATGTCGGGAAGTCTGAAGAAATTGTGCTTTGACCTCCTCTGTCGGCTAAGAAAAGACTCCTTGCCACCTACTCCACAAAGAGAAAACGGGCGGGCATCTCCTGCACTGTTGAAAATAAGTCTAATTCTCGCCAGCTCCGCCACGACCGGCCGCCTCGAGGCAAGAACTAAGCAGGGAGTTGAGTGCTGGAGATAACCGCCCTGGCTGCCCTCCGGGTGCAATGTGAACTGGGGAACTATCGTGGCAGCCTGCTCAGATGTGATAGATATAGCGCTGTTGTTTTCGACCACTGCTAAGTTATGGGGGCCAAAATGCTGCGGGGCCTTTACTTCCATTGATGTGCGAGCAGCCATGTCAGGGGTCTCTTCCTCAGTGTCTGACAGGTCCTCCCAGTCATGAGAGAGGCATTGTATAAGTAAATTAAACTGAGCATCCATACGGTGCTCCAGGGCAGCAAGTGCTCTTTCGATTTGATGTGCCATTCTCTCTGCTAGGTAGGGGATCCAGATTACCCCTCAAAGGAGAAAGTCAGGTGAGGATCTGGGGTCCGTTTTGCTTAACTTAGATCGGTCACCAGATCCAGTAATCGGTCACCAGATCCGCTTCTGCGATATAAGGTTTCCACGTGGTGAGGAAGATGGCTGCTCCTGTATGTTCTGTGCATCGATCTGTTCGCAAAACAGCTAACTTCTCCTGTATGCAGCTGTTAGCAAATGTCCCAATAGTTTCTGGCCCTCTCCTAAAACCCAAGGGTGTCTGTGATATGAATTGAGGCTGGGCTGAACAGTCAAAAGAGTATAAAAGTAAGCTGTTTTAGCAGAGCTGTAGTATAGTGCGACCGTTCAGATCCCAGGCTAGCTCCGCCCCCCATATTCACTGTTTTTAACAGGCTTTGGTTTGTATCAAGCCTGTAATTAAATCAATCTCTCCTCCTTGGAGTCTTAATTTGGTTTTGAAGGCTTTACAGGCTCCTCCATTTGAGCCTATGCATTCTTTGGATATTAAACTACTTTCTTGGAAAGTGTTGTTCCTTTTGGCCATCTCTTCTGCTAGAAGAGTTTCTGAATTATCTACTCTTTATTGTGAATCTCCTTTTCTGATTTTTCATCATGATAAGGCGGTTTTGCGGACTTTATTTAAATTCTTTCCTAAGTTTGTGATTTCTATCAATATTAATAGAGAAATTGTTGTCCCTTCCTTGTGTCCTAATCCTAAGAATTCTTTGGAGAAATCCTTCCATTCTTTGGATGTGGTAAGAGCTTTGAAATATTATGTTGAAGCTACTAAAGATTTCAGGAAGACTTCTAGTCTATTTGTTATCTTTTCTGGTTCTAGGAAAGGTTAGAGGGCTTCTGCCATTTCCTTGGCTTTGTGATTAAAGTTTTGGTTTCATTCAGCTTATTTGGGATCGGGTCAAGCCCCGCCTCAGAGGATTACAGCTCATTCTACTAGAGCAGTCTCCACTTTGTGGGCTTTTAAGAATGAAGCTTCAGTTGATCAGATTTGCAAAGCAGCAACCTGATCTTCTTTGCATACATTTACTAAAAATGTTTTGATGTATTCGCTTCTTCGGAAGCAGTTTTTGGTAGAAAAGTTCTTCAGGCAGCTGTTTCAGTTTGATTCTTTTGCTTATGTTTTAAGTTTTTTCTTTTCATTTAATTAGAATTAACTTTATAATTTGGGTTGTGGATTATTTTTTCAGCGAGAAATGGCTGTTTTTATTTTTATCCCTCCCTCTCTAGGGTATTGCTATCCCATACGTCACTAGCTCATGGACTCTTGCCAAATACATGAAAGAAAACATAATTTATATAAGAACTTACCTGATAAATTAATTTCTTTCATATTGGCAAGAGTCCATGAGGCCCACCCTTTTTGTGGTGGTTATGATTTTTTGTATAAAGCACAATTATTTCCAAATTCCGTTGTTGATGCTTTTTACTCCTTTCTTTATCACCCCACTTCTTGGCTATTCATGAAACTGAATTGTGGGTGTGGTGAGGGGTGTATTTATAGGCATTTTGAGGTTTGGGAAACTTTGCCCCTCCTGGTAAGATTGTATATCCCATACGTCACTAGCTCATGGACACTTTTCAATATGAAAGAAATTAATTTATCAGGTAAGTTCTTACATAAATTATGTTTTTTCTATAAAAACGTAGGATGTTAATTTTGTCTTAGAAGTTTAAGAATCTGACCATAATTGGTCTGTTGATATTTTTTCCAATGGCACTGTTCCTGGGTGGACCCATCCTATGGGCTCGCTCAACATTTATTGGAAGATTCTGTTGTTCAATACCTAATATTTAAGGTAATGTAGATGCAGCAAAGTTTAGTAAATCACTAAATTCCTCTGTTTCAGGGAGGCCTATAATTTTTAAATTGTTTCGTCTGGAATGATCCTCCAGATCATCTATTCTAGCATTTAATAGCATAGTTTTTTTCTTGAGCTAATACTATTTGGGATTGAGTATTGAGTGTATCTTCAACTACAGATATTCTATCCTCTGCCTCAGTTAATCTACTGGCAAATTGCCGAACTTCCACTGACAGACTAGACATTTGGGTTTTCAGAGATTCAAACTGTAGTAGAAAGATATCCACACTACTGGAAAGAAACCTTTCTATGTGCTCTTGTGGTCCATACAATAAAAAATAATAAAAAGAAAAAAATATATCGCCTACATTACGAGTTTTGTCGGTAAAAACTTGCGGGGCTAACGCTCCTTTTTTTTCCAGCGCTCCCTTAAGCCAACGCTGGTATTACGAGTTTTCTGAATGGCTGCGTTAGCCTCAGAAAAGTGAGCGTTGAGCCAAATTTAGCTCCACTTCTACCCTCAATATCAGCGTTGCTTATGGTAGCGGTAAGCTGGAAAAACGTGCTCGTGCATGATTTCCCCATAGGATACAATGGAGCTGAGCTGGCTGAAAAAAAAACTAACACCTGCAAAAAAGCAGCATTCAGCTCCTAACGCAACCCCATTGTTTCCTATGGGGAAGCACTTTCTAAGTCTACACCTAACACCCTAACATGAACCCCGAGTCTAAACACCCCTAATTTTACACTTATTAACCCCTAATCTGCCGCCCCTGCTATCGCTGACACCTACATTATATTATTAACCCCTAATCTGCCACTCCGGACACCGCCGCCACCTACATTATCCCTATGAACCCATAATCTGCTGCCCCCAACATCGCAGACACCTATATTATATTTATTAACCCCTAATCTTCCGCCCCCAACGTCACTGCCACCTACCTACACTTATTAACCCCTAATCTGCTGACCGGACATCGCCGCCACTATAATAAATGTATTAACCCCTAAACCGCCGCACTCCCGCCTCGTAAACACTATAATAAATTGTATTACCCCTTAATCTGCCCTCCCTAACATCGCCGCCACCTACCTACAATTATTAACCCCTAATCTGCCGCCCCCAATGTCGCCGCTACTATAATAAAGTTATTAACCACTAAACCTAACAACCCCCCTAACTTAAATATAATTTAAAGAAATCTAAATAAATTTACTATAATTAAATAAATTATTCCTATTTAAAAATAAATACTTACCTATAAAATAAACCATAAGATAGCTACAATATAACTAATAGTTACATTGTAGCTATTTTAGGATTTATATTTATTTTACAGGCAACTTTGTATTTATTTTAACTAGGTACAACAGCTATTAAATAGTTAATAACTATTTAATAGTTACCTAGTTAAAATAATTACAAAATTACCTGTAAAATAAATCCTAACCTAAGTTACAAATACACCTAACACTACACTATCAATAAATTAATTAAATAAATTACCTACAATGATCTAAACTAAAATACAATTAAATAAAGTAAACTATATTACCAAAAAAACAAACACTAAATTACAAAAAATTAAAAAAATATTACAATAATTTTAATCTAATTACACCTAATCTAAGCCCCCTAATAAAATAAAAAAGCCCCCCAAAATAATAAAATTCCCTACCCTATACTAAATTACAAAAGTAATCAGCTCTTTTACCAGCCCTTAGAAGGGCTTTTTGCAGGGCATTGCCCCAAAGTAATCAGCTCTTACCTGTAAAATAAAATACAATACCCCCCCCACCAACATTACAACCCACCATCCCTCCGGTGCGGAACGGGTCCATCTTCAAGACATCTGACGCGGAGCATCCTCTTCTTCCCGACGACTAACGACGAATGAAGGTTCCTTTACATGACATCATCCAAGATGGCGTCCCTCGAATTCCGATTGGCTGATAGGATTCTATCAGCCAATCGGAATTAAGGTAGGAGAAATCCGATTGGCTGATGTAATCAGCCAATCGGATTGAAGTTCAATCTGATTGGATCAGCCAATAGAATTGATCTCGCATTCTATTGGCTGATCCAATCAGCCAATCGGATTGAACTTCAATCTGATTGACTGATTACATCAGCCAATCGGATTTTTCCTACCTTAATTCCGATTGGCTGATAGAATCCTATCAGCCAATTGGAATTTGAGGAACGCCATCTTGGATGATGTCATTTAAAGGAACCTTCATTCGTCGTTAGTCGTCAGGAAGAAGAGGATGCTCCGCGTATGATGTCTTGAAGATGGACCCGCTCCGCCCCGGATGGATGAAGATAGAAGATGCCGCTTGGATGAAAACTTCTGCTGGACGGAGGACCTCTTCTGCCCCGATTGGATGAAGACTTCTGCCGCTCCGGTTGTCCTATTCTGGCCCATCGGTGCCCAGCTGGGTGAACACGGCTCAAGGTAGGGTGATCTTCAATGGGGTAGTGTTAGGTTTTTTTAAGGGGGGATCGGGTGGGTTTTAGAGTAGGGGTGTGTGAGTGGTGGGTTGTAATGTTGGGGGGGGTCTTGTATTTTATTTTACAGGTAAATGAGTTGTTTACTTTGGGGCAATGCCACGCAAAAAGCCCTTTTAAGGGCTGGTAAAAGAGCTGATTACTTTTGTAATTTAGTATAGGGTAGGGAATTTTATTATTTTGGGGTGCTTTTTCATTTTATTAGGGGGCTTATATTAGGTGTAATTAGATTAAAATTCTTGTAATATTTTTTTATTTTTTGTAATTTAGTGTTTGTTTTTTTTGGTAATATAGTTTAGTTTATTTAATTGTATTTTAGTTTAGATCATTGTAGGTAATTTATTTAATTAATTTATTGATAGTGTAGTGTTAGGTGTATTTGTAACTTAGGTTAGGATTTATTTTACAGGTAATTTTGTAATTATTTTAACTAGGTAGCTATTAAATAGTTATTAACTATTTAATAGCTATTGTACCTAGTTAAAATAAATACAAAGTTGCCTGTAAAATAAATATAAATCCTAAAATAGCTACAATGTAACTATTAGTTATATTGTAGCTATCTTATGGTTTATTTTATAGGTATTTATTATTAAATAGGAATAATTTATTTAATTATAGTAAATTTATTTAGATTTCTTTAAATTATATTTGTTAGGGGGGTATTAGGGTTAGACTTAGGTTTAGGGGTTAATAACTTTATTATAGTAGCGGCGACATTGGGGACAGCAGATTAGGGGTTAATAATTGTAGGTAGGTTGCAGTGACGTTGGGGGGGCAGATTAGGGGTTAATAAAATTTATTATAGTGTTTGCGAGGCGGAATTGCGGCGATTTAGGGGTTAATACATTTATTATAGTGGCGGCGATGTCCGGTCGGCAGATTAGGGGTTAATAAGTGTAGGTAGGTGGTGGCGACGTTGGGGGGGCAGATTAGGGGTTAATAAATATAATATAGGTGTCGGCAATGTTAGGGACAGCAGATTAGGGGTTCATAGCTATAATGTAGGTGGCGGCGGTGTCCGGTCGGCAGATTAGGGGTTAAATAATTTTATTATAGTGTTTGCAATGTGGGGGGCCTCGGTTTAGGGGTTAATAGGTAGTTTTTTGGTTTTTTTAAATACATTTTTATTGTGCATCCAGCATACAAAAAGATAGTGCAATAACATCCATAGTTCCAATACATAAATCTAATATACAGTTGTCACATGTATTGTTACAACAGAGTGAACCAATGGAGATCATACATTAGATGCCTTTCCTTACATGGTTATACATATGACATTAAAACAAAGAAGAACATCAATAAAAGCAAACGAAAACAAACAAAAAATAAAAGGAAAAAAAAAAAAAACTGACACAAAAAGAAAAACTGCTGCTGGTTAGCTCTCAGGGGTTAATTATCCCACTATCTGACCCTTGGAACATAAATTTCTGTCTCACATACTCGTCCCACATCAACTGTATCTGGACATACATATTTATACATTTGATCTTAATGTAGTGATATTCCTCCAGTCTTACAATGTCACTACATTTGTGTACCCACTGCGCTATGGTAGGGACCTCTCGTGACTTCCACTTCTGTGCCATTAAGATTTTCATACCACTGCTCAGAATGTGTAGCATCTTTCTTTGTGCTGTTGTGAACCTGCTAGGTGTGCAGAGGAAAAGCCATAACTTGGGGTCAGTTGGTAGTTCTCTACCCAGTACCTTGGAGACTTCTGCTGCTATCTTTTCCCATACTGGGGCTATATTGGTGCAGGACCACCATATGTGTGACATAGTCCCCCTGTCTAGACCACAGCGCCAACATCTTGTACTTTGTGTGTTGAAGAGTTTATGTACCCTGACAGGGGTCATGTACCATCTATGTAATATTTTTAAGTTTAGTTCTATGATGTTGGCTGAAACTGAGGACTTTGGGATATTATGTAGGATGGTGTTAATCTCCCTATAGCTGATGTCAATGCCTAGTTCTGCATTCCATCTCTCCAGATAGTAGGGTATATGTCCTGGGGGTTGTATTTGTAGTAATTTATATATTAGGGATAGTGAGTGGTGTATTGGTTTCGCTGAGGAGCACATTATCTCAAATTGTGTCTTGGGTCTAATCAGGTTTTTCCTGTACCCATGCTTAAAGATGTACGAAGTGCATTGGTGATGGAACAGCCAGTTTTTAAAGATCAGAAGACCCCCTTCTATTAATTCCCCTCTTGTGTGCATTCTAGTCTCGTTCCCCAACTGAAACACCTGCACCGTTCTGTTTGTCATGTCCGGGGCGTGAAATGGTAAACCCACCCCTGGGGCAAACTCTTTATTTTCCAATAATGGTGTCAGGGGGGAGCTGGTAGAAGAGATGTGTGGGAATTTCATTAGTACCCTGTCCCAGATCCTGAAAGTCTCAGTACACGTCAGGCTAAATTTATTATCCCTGATCCGCCCCCCTGGGGTAAGCCAGCATTGTGCCCCTAGGTGTTTTATATTTGCAACTTCATGTTCGATTTGAACCCACCTTTTATTTTGGTAGTTATATGAGGGGTTAATAGGTAGTTTATGGGTGTTAGTGTACTTTGTAGCACGGTAGTTAAGAGCTTTATGTTCCGGCCCATAAAACTCTTAACTACTGACTTTTAACCCCTTAATGACCACAATGTACCCTGTATGTCACTGGTTGTTAAGGTTTTTTTCAGGACATAATAGCACAAGTCTAGCAAGAACACACTATTAATGCCCTCCCTCCAGAAGGCTTTGTGGAATAGAGCAGTCTCAACGCTGGTGGCAAGACCGCACTATAAAACAATCAAGTCCCAAAAAAAAGGCCAGCGACATACAGGGTACGTCGCTGGTCCTTAAGGGGTTAAATGCGGTAGGAGACTTGGAGGTAGAGGCTGTACCGCTCACTTCTTCCAAGACTTGTAATACCGGCGTTAGGCAAATCCCATTAAAAAGATAGGATACGCAGATATGTCTTACTTAAAGTCAAGGTGGAAGGAACCCCACTGATTCTGGGAGGGGTGTATGGCCCCCATGAACATAAATCTGAGTTTTGGAGCTCTTTGAGAGTTAAGCTTCTCCATCTAGAGGGGGCCCCCCTTATTATAGGGGGAGACTTTAATATAGCTCCTAAGGTCCCAGCAGACAGATATCGTAACCCTACCCCATCTTATACACATAAAATCCCACACAAAAACTCGAAGAGGGACTCCCTGATATTCTCCAGATTTGCTGCGGGCCTTTCACTGGTAGACATCTGGAGACAGAGAAACCCAGAAGCCAGAGATTTTACATGCACTACGCTAGCTAAGGACACACTTTCCCGAATAGACCTGTTTCTGGTGTCGGCCGATTTACATTCTAGAATTGAAGATACTAAAATAGAAGCCCCGTTGCTATCAGACCATGCCCCAATTCTCCTAAAGCTAAGGGTAGGACAGATGAACAGTCCCCCAGGGACATTGTCATTCCCAAAATATCTCTACCGAGATACCAATTTTAAAAACCACATAGTTGGGGAATGGTTGACATTTAAAGCCACGAATCAGCAACATAGAGGGAACCCAATCCTTTTCTGGGAAACATGTAAGGCAGTTCTCAGAGGAGCCACAATGTCGTATGTGTCAGGAATCAAGAGGCAGAGGAAACTTAAAGAGTAACTACTCCTTAAACCATTCCTTAACGCAAGGAATAAATACCTTAGGAATCCCTCAGAGCCAAATAGAATCAAATACAAAGAAATCAAATCTACACGGGACACAATACTAACGCAAAATGCAGCGAGAGATCTGAATTTTAGTCATGCAAGGTTTTACCGTTATGGTAATAAGACTGGGCGACTACTGGCCAGACTAACGAGACTGACAAAACCAGCAACCCCCATATCAGCTATTAGACAGGGACAGGTAATTCTCACATCCGAAGAGGGCATCCAAGAGGCTTTTAGGGACTACTACACTAAACTGTACAAAGGGCAGGAGATACTTGACTCGGACAGGGAAACCTTTTGGTCCTCACTGGAACCCCCAACACTGTCAGAACCACAACTGAATTCACTTAATACCCCAATTGTTGCAAAAAGAAATAATAAAAACTATTGGGAGAGCCCCTCTCGAAAAAACGCCTGGCCCAGATGGCTTGTCATCTGAGTTTTACAAGATCTTCGTGGGGGAAACCACAGAGATACTAACTGACCTCTTCAATGGTATCTTGACAGGTGAGACCATTCTATCATCCAGATTCACTGAGGCAAATGTCTGCCTGATCCCGAAACCCGATAGGGATCCCCTTGACACGGCATCCTATCGTCCCATCTCATTAATGAATGTGGACTATAAATTTTTTACCAAAATCATGGCAGATAGGTTGGCTGTTATCCTTCCTGATATTATCCATCCTGATCAAACAGGGTTCGTAAAGGGAAGATCCGCGATCACCAACCTTCACACCCTACAATATGTATTGACACACTATTGGAACAATAATCACTTAGATAAAGGGAAAAACACAGCGGAAGCCTGCGTTCTACTTGTAGGCGCAGAAAAAGCCTTCCATATGGTTCTTTGGGATCATCTCTTTTTCACCCTCACCAAACTAGGTATATCAGGCAATTTTGTGAGAGCCTTGAGAGCCATCTATGCCTCTCCAACAACATCCATACTAGTAAATAGAGTGCCTACATGACCGTTTACGTTGGAGAGAGGCATGAGGCAGGGCTGTCCTCTGTCGCCCCTCTTGTTCGACATAGCGCTCAAGCCCCTGGCCATTAAGATCAGGAAGGGAACAGAGGGATTGAAAATAGGACAGGAAACTAAACATTTATCCCTCTTTGCTGATGATATGTTATCATACATATCAAACCTGGTAGTGAATGTCAACAAAGTAATGTCTATTCTTGTCGACTTCGGGAAAATATCAGGCTATAAGGTCAACACGGATAAAACGGAACTGGTGTGGCTAACTCCACACAGATCCGAAGAGGTTACAAATTTCCACTTTAAAGTAGTACATAAAACCTTTAAGTATCTAGGCATTAAACTCTCAGTGGATCCACACCTATGGTATGGAGCCAATTACTCTCCTCTGAAAAAAGAGGCTCAGGACATGGTAGCCCACTGGGCAAAAATGCCCCTATCGATTTCGGGCAGAATAGGACTTGTAAAAATGATACTCTTCCCCAAAATACTATATTTCCTACAAATGATACCCTATGTCCTTAATAAAGGAGACCTAAAATTCTGGAACTCTTTGATTTTTCGATTTATATGGGCCACTAAGAAACACAGAATTAAGAGACAAAAAATGTATGGATTGGTGGAGGCGGGAGGGCTGGCAGTCCCAAACCTCGAACTGTATGTATGGGCAGCCCAGGCCAAATATGTACTGGATTGGCTCACAGATAGGCAAAATTTTACGATTCCTGGGTTAGAACACCAAGCTATAGCCCCGTGGTCTCTTCAGGCCCTCCCCCATCTAAAGGCGAAGCAAGCAGATAAATTACTGGCCAAATATCCCCTCATGCAGCAACCTCTGTATGCCTGGAGGAAAATATGCAAAAATCTTAAAATCAACCATGAATACACGAAATTCTTACCTAAACAGGGAAATCCGAACTTTGTCCCAGGCCTTACCTCCAGACATTTCAGGGAATGGAGAGATAGAGGCATTGACTCTGTCTCGAAGCTCCTAGAGCAAGATGGGAAAACAATTTATACATTTGCAAATCTACAGACGACCTTTAGTGTACCGAGGTCGCATCACTTTGCTTATCTGCAAATAAAACATTACATGACGTCATTAACCTTGGTGGGTGACATGACGGGGAAGGATAGTCACATCTACTCACTGACATCCAAGTTTCAACAAGGATGTACATCCATATCTCCAATCTATAAAATGCTGGGTCAGGGTGACAACACCAGTCAGTTAAAGACACTTAGTGAAAAATGGTCAGCTGTCCTAAACACAGAAATACCAGTCTCACAGGTACAGGACAGTATACAGAGAAAGCATCTTTGGCTTCAGATATTAGGGAAACACACACTAAACTTCTCAACCATGCGTACATCACACCCAGGTTATATAAGGTCTGGGACCCAAGCTCAGAGGGTAGTTGGCCGAAATGCTCAGCCCCCAAGGCGAACTTAATGCATATGATCTGGTATTGTCCAAGATTGTATAGATTCTGGGGAATGCTCGCCTTCTGGGCAGGTAGGATATTTCATTCCCCCTTATCCCTCTCACCTCAAGATGTGGTCTTCTTGGATTTCCAGGGACGGCCTCAGGACACTAAGGTACTTCTACACATAATAGTCTTACAAGCCAGAAAACTCATTCTAAAATTTTGGTTGAAAGGGGAACCCCCCACTCTTGCCCATCTTAGGGGGGAATCTACCAACAGATGCTATATGAACAAGCAGATGCCCTAGGGGATCTGCAAGGCAGGTCAACACAATTTATGAAAAAATGGGGGACATATATTAAAACACTAACCACCTCACAACAAACTCAGACTCTATTCCCTCTCAGAAACACAATTTTCTTCCTAGAAGCGCAATTAAGGGGAGAGTGGAATCTTAATGTTGATGGAAGACAGTAGTAGAGAGACCTCAGTTCGGGCTTGTGAAGGAGAGCTCGGCTGGTGCCCGGGGGAGTTGACCTGCAGAGATGGATGGTGGGAACTAAAGTCAAGGAGAGATTCTATTATGGATCCCTCAGGAAAGCGATGTGGGAGTGGAAGTTGTTCTGTGACTTTATTGGAAAATGTAGGCATACAGTGATAATTGTTGAAATAGATACTGTGAAGTGTTAACCGCTATTTTATGCACCTTTATGTGTATCTTTTATATCAGAGGATACTTGTCTTCTTGTCACTATATCAGGAATTTGAAGACTCTATGGGACATTACTGAAAGTTTACCTCTGTAAAATCAGGTTGAATTCTGTTGAATTTTATCATGTTTTCTTTTCTCTGTATGCCTTCTAATAAATAAAATATTTAAAAAAAAAAAAAAGATAGGATACGCAATTGACGTAAAGGGATTTGCGGTAGCCAAAAGTCACGGAAGAAAAGTGAGCGGTACACCTGTACCTGCCATACTCGTAATACCAGCGGGTGTTAAAAAGCAGCGTTAGGACCCCTTAACGCTGCTTTTTAAGGCTAACGCAGAACTCATAATCTAGGCTTATGTATTTATAATACGTGTTTATTGTCGTCTTTTTTTATTTTTAATAGTTTTAACAGAGAGGAGGGCAGAGAAAAAAAAACCCTCAGTGTTTGTGTGCTATTTAGACAACCATGCTACTAACTTCCAGTTAATAATGAGAAAAAGGGAATATTATAAAACTTAAAGGGACAGTCTGCACCAGAATGTTTATTGTTTGAAAGGATAGATAATCCCTTTAATACCCATTCCCTAGTTTTGCATAACCAACACAGTTATATAAATACACTTTTTAACTCTGTGATTACCTTGTATCTAAACCTCTGCAAACTGCCCCCTTATTTCAGTTCTTTTGACAGATATAGTTATTTTAGCCAATCAGAGCTTGCTCACTGGAACTCCACATGCATGAGCACAGTGTTATCTATATGATAAACGTGAACTAACACCCTATAGTGGTGAAAAACTGTCAAAATGCCCTGAGAGAAGAGGCGGCCTTCAAGGACTTAGAAATTAGCATATGAACCTCCTAGGTTTAGCTTTCAACTAAGAATACCAAGAGAACAAAGCAAAGTTGGTGATAAAAGTAAATTGGAAAATTGCTTAAAATTACATTCTCTATCTGAATCATGAAAGTTTATTTTGGACTAGACTGTCCCTGTAATATACACTTATAGATAGATTTTAAGTTCTAATACAGTATCCACATTGTATTACCTCTATTTCATCTAAATATTCTATGTATCATTTCAAGGAACAGATCATTAATTAGCATTTTTCATTAATGACCAATATTTTGGGACTTTAGCTAACAACTATATACTCACTAGGAACTGTACATGTAATTCTCCACCTATATTTGCCGGTAATTACCAGTATCAAACAGGCAGTATTATTTCTTTCATTTAATTGGCAAGAGTCCATGAGCTAGTAACGTATGGGATATACAATCCTACCAGGAGGGGCAAAGTTTCCCAAACCTCAAAATGCCTATAAATACACCCCCCACCACACCCACAATTCAGTTTTACAAACTTTGCCTCCTGTGGAGGTGGTGACGTAAGTTTGTGCTAAGATTTCTACGTTGATATGGGCTTCTCAGCATTTTGAAGCCCGGTTCCTCTCAGAGTACAGTGAATGTCAGAGGGACGTGAAGGGAGTATCACTTATTGAATGCAATGGTTTTCCTCACGGGAGATCTATTTCATAGGTTCTCTGTTATCGGTCGTAGAGATTCATCTCCTACCTCCCTTATTCAGATCGACGATATACTCTCATATTCCATTACCTCTACTGATGACCGTTTCAGTTCTGGTTTGGCTATCTGCTATATGTGGATGGGTGTCTTTCGTTAAGTATGTTTTTATTAATTAAGACCAGCTATGGTTTGGCGCTTTATGCATTAATATAAAGTTCTAAATATATGTATTGTACTTATATTTGCCATGAGTCAGGTTTATGTATATTTCCTTTTGCAGACTGTCAGTTTCATATTTGGGGAAAAACATATTTAGGAAAATATTTTTCTTACCTGGGGTTTAGTCTTTTTTCAAATTAACTGCTTTTCTTATTAAATTAGGCCAGCAAGGCGCAAAATTAGTTTATTGCGTCCTTCTTGGCGTAACATTTTTTTGGGCGCGAAGGTACGTCCGATGATGCAAATTCGTCATTTCTGGCGTCTTAGTTGATGCAGAGTTCCTTGCACAAGGTTGCGTCTTCAATGACACGAGTGTGTCATTTCCGGATGTTGTTAGCACCAAAAAAATTTCAGTTACGTTGTGCGTCATACTTGCCGCCAAATAATTTCATTATTTAAAACCCCATTCCTATATGCCTCTTGCCTTTTTCTATGTCAGAGGGCTATGCTGTTTGCATTTTTTTCCCATTCCTGAAACTGCCATATAAGGAAATTGATAATTTTGCTTTATATGTTGTTTTTTCTCTTACATTTTGCAAGATGTCTCAATCTGATCCTGTCTCGGAAACCACCATTGGAACCATGCTGCCTGATAACAGTTCTACCAAAGCTAAGTTCATTTGTTGTAAATTTGTGTAGATTATATCTCCAGCTGTGGTATGTAATAGTTGTCATGATAAGCATTTACATGCAGAGAATGTGTCCATCAGTAATAGTACTATGCCTGTTGTTCCTTCAACATCTAATGTACATGATATATCTGTGAATATAAAGGATTTTATGGCTGATGCAATTCAGAAGGCTTTGTCTGCCATCTCGCCTTCTAATAAACGTAAAAGGTCTTTTAAAACTTCTCATAAAATTGATGAAATTTCGAATGACCAACAACATACTGAATTATCCTCCTATGATGATCTATCTGATTCAGAATATCCTTCCTCAGATATTGACACTGACAAATCTACTTATTTATTTAAAATGGAGTATATTCCTTCCTTGTTAAAAGAGGTGTTGATTACTTTGGATATTGAGGAAAATAGGCCCTCATTCCAGCTCAACTGGTAGGGGGAAGATTAAGATTCTTCCAAAACATTTGGGCAGATTCTGTCCAAAATCAATGGATTCAGAGTATTGTCTTTAAAGGGTATAGAATAGGATTCAGAGTAAGACCGCCTGTGAGAAGATTTTTTCTCTCACGCATTCCAGCAAACCTAGTAAAGGCTCAGGCTTTCCTGAAGTGTGTTTCAGACCTGGAGTTATCAGGGGTAATAAAATCAGTTCCGTTTCAGGAACAGGGTCTGGTTTTTTTTTTTTGTTTTTTTTTTTTTTTTTATATATGTTATTTTTATTTGAATTATTGACAATCATACAATAAAATATCACTGTCTGTTCACAGGAATAACTTGGTTGTCTACAGACACTTATTAATTATCATTAACAAGCTAAAGTTACCATATTGTCAGAAAATACAACATATAAAACAATTCAAAACTTATTATAACATTTCAACAAAAACCCCAGGGTGTGCCCACTGCCTTGAAATTGCACTAAATCGGTCATACCATGTACCCAAATTGTCTGAGGTGTAGTCTTCCATATAACAAAAAGCATCCCAAACATCTCCACGCTAATCCTAATAAACTCAAATATAAACCTCAACTTTACCTATTTCCTGCATACTTATATTGTTCCCACAAAAACACTATGTCATAATAGAAATTTAAACTCCCCTGAGATAGGTACTGGGTCTGGGGTTTTATTCAAATCTATTCATTGTCCCAAAGAAAGAAAATTCCTTCAGGCCAGTTCTGGATCTGAAATTTTGAAATCGTTATGTGAGAGTACCAACTTTCAAAATGGTGACAATAAGGACTATTCTGCCTTTTGTTCAGAAAGAGCATTATATGTCCACAATAGACTTACAGGATGCTTATTTTCATATTCCAATTCATTCAGATCATTATCAGTATCTAAGATTCTCTTTTCTAGACAAGCATTACCAATTTGTTGCTCTTCCATTTGGCCTAACGACAGCTCTAAGAATCTTTTCAAAGGTTCTAGGTGCCCTACTCTCTGTAATCAGACGACGGGGTATTGCAGTGTTTCCTTATTTGGACGATATCTTGGTACTAGCTCAGTCTTTACATTCTGCAGAATCTCACATGAATCAACTAGTGTTGTTTCTTCAAAAACATGGTTGGAGGATCAATTTCCCAAAAAGTTCCTTGATTCCTCCGACAAGGGTTACCTTTTTTAGGTTTCCATATAGATTCAGTGTCCATGACTCTGTCTCTAACAGACAAGAGACGAATAAGATTGGTTTCAGCTTGACGGAACCTTCAGTCTCAATCATTCCCTTCAGTAACTATGTGCATGGAAGTTTTAGGTCTCATGACTGCAGCATCGGACGCGATACCCTTTGTTCGTTTTCATATGAGACCTCTACAGTTTTGTATGCTGAACCGATGGTGCAGGGATTATACAGAGATATAACAATTAATATCCTTAAATCCCAATGTTCGACTCTCTCTGACTTGGTGGTTAGATCACCATCGTATAGTTCAAGGAGCCTCTTTTGTTCATCCTACCTGGACTGTGATCACAACAAATGCATGTCTTTCAGGTTGGGGAGCTGTCTGTGGATCTCTGACAGCACAAGGGGTTTGGAAACCTCAAGAGGCAAGGATACCACTCAATATTTTAGAACTCTGTGCTATTTTTAGAGCTCTTCAGGTTTGGAACCGTTCATTTGTTTTCAGACAGACAATATCACAACTGTGACATACGTCAGTCATCAGGGTGGGACTCAGTCCCATGCTATGAAAGAAGTATCTTGGATACTTGTTTGGGCGGAATCTAGCTCCTGTCTAATTTCTGTGGTTCATATCCCAGGTGTAGACAATTGGAAAGCGGATTATCTCAGCCGTCAGACTTTACATCCCACCGGAGTGGTCGCTCCATCCAGATGTGTTTTCTCAGATTGTTCTGATGTGGGGTCTTCCAGAAATAGATCTGATGGCTTCTCATCTAAACAAGAAACTGCCCAGGTACCTGTCCAGGTCCAGGGATCCTCAGGTGGAAGTGGTGGATGCGTTAGCAGTTCCTTGGTGTTACCAACCTGCTTATATCTTCCCGCCTCTGGTTCTTCTTCCAAGAGTGATTTCCGAGATCATCATGGAACAATCGTTTGTGTTGCTGGTGGCTCCAGCATGGCCTCTCAGGTTTTGGTATGCGGATCTCGTTCGGATGTCCAGTTGCCAATCTTGGCCACTTCCATTAAGGCCAGACCTTCTGTCTCAAGGTCCATTTTTACATCTGTATCTCAAATAATTAAATTTGAAAGTATGGAAATTGAATGCCTCGTAGAGGTTTCTCTGACTCAGTGATTAATACTATGTTACAGGCTCGTAAATCTATTTCTAGGAAGATTTAGTATTGAGGTTGGAAGACATATTTCATGGTGGTGTTCTCATAAATTCTCCTGGCATTCTTTTAGAATTCCTAGAATTTTACAGTTTATTCAGGATGGTCTGGATAGGGGTTTGTCTGCAAGTTCTTTGAAGGGACAAATCTCTGCTCTTTCTGATTTATTTCACAGAAAGATTGCTAAGCCTCCTGATATTCACTGTTTTGTACAAGCTTTGGTCCGTAGGCTTTACAGGCTCCTCCATTTGAGCCTATGCATTGTTTGGACATTAAACTACTTTCTTGGAAAGTATTGTTCCTTTTGGCCATCTCTTCTGCTAGAAGAATGTCCGAATTATCTGCTCTTTCTTGTCAATCTCCTCTTCTGATTTTCCATCAGGATTAGGCAGTTTTGCGGACTTCATTTAAATTTCTTCCTAAGGTTGTGAATTCTAACAACATTAATAGAGAAATTGGTGTCCCTTCTTTGTGTCCTGATCCTAAGAATTCTTTGGAGAGATCCTTACATTCTTTGGATGTGGTAAGAGCTTTGAAATATTATGTTGAAGCTACTAAAGATTTCAGGAAGACTTCTAGTCTATTTGTTATCTTTTCTGGTTCTAGGAAAGGTCAGAAGGCTTCTGCCATTTTCTTGGCATCTTGGTTAAAACTTTTGATTCATCAGGCTTATTTGGAGTCTGGTCAGGCCCCGCCTCAGAGAATTACAGCTCATTCTACTAGATCAGTCTCCACTTTGTGGGCTTTTAAGAATGAAGCTTCAGCTGATCAGATTTGTAAAGCAGCAACTTGGTCTTCTTTGCATACATTTACTAAATTCTACCGTTTTTATGTATTTGCTTCTTCGGAAGCAGTTTTTGGTAGAAAAGTTTTTTTCAGGCAGCTGTTTCAATTTCATTCCTCTGCTTATGTTTAAGTTTTTTCTTTTCATTATGAAATAAACTTATAATTTGGGTTGTGGATTATTTTTTTCAGCGGAAAATGGCTGTTATTATTTTATCCCTCCCTCTCTAGTGACTCTTCCATGGAGTTCCACATCTTGGGTATTGCTATCCCATTCATCACTAGCTCATGGACTCTTTCCATGACTATCTCTTTTTGTGGAGGCTTGGATGAGACGTACAGGATCCTTGGGTTATGGAGGTCATCGCCCAGGGTTACAGGATAGGGTTCAAGTCTCATCCACCCAGGGGCAGATTCCTCTTGTCAAACCTATCAAGACCAGAGAAGAGAGATGTCTTTCTAGAGTGCGTGAGGCATCTCTCCTCTCTTGGAGTAATTGTACCAGTACCTCTAGCAGAAAGAGGTCTAGGGTACTATTCAAACCTTTTTGTGGTTGCAAAGAATGGTGACACATTTCGCCCGATTCTAGACCTAAAGTGCTTAAACAAGTTTCTGTCAGTCTCATTGTTAAAGATGGAGACGATCAAGTCCATTCTGCCCCTAGTTCAAGAGGGACAGTTCATGACTACAATAGATTTAAAGGATGCTTACCTTCATATACCAATCCACAAGGATCACTTCAGGTTCCTAAGATTTGCATTTCTGGACCAACACTTCCAGTTTGTGGCCCTTCCATTCGGTCTGGCAACTGCCCCAAGAGTCTTTATGAAGGTTCTGGGAGCGCTGCTCATGGTAGCGAGAGCCAGAGGTATTGCAGTGGCGTCTTATCTGGATGACATCCTGGTCCAGGCTCCATCCTGCAGCTCGCAGAGGACCATTCGAGGGCTCTTCTTCTCCTTCGATCTTATTGGTGGAAGATAAATGTAGGAAAGAGTTCCTTGGTTCCCAGCAACAGAGTGGAATTCCTGGGCAGGATAATAGATTCAATATCCATGAAGATATTTCTTACAGATCAGAGACGTTGCAAGATTGCATCCAGCTGTCTTGCCCTTTAGACCTCCTCAAGGCCATCCGTGGCCCAGTGTATGGAGGTGATTGGGTTCATGGTACCCAGCATAGATGTCATTCCATATGCCAGGTTCCATCTCAGACCTCTTAAGTTGTGCATGTTGAGACAATGGAATGGCAATCACTCAGATATCTCCCAACAGATTTTGCTGGACAACCGAACAAGAAAATCCCTCTATTGGTGGATCTGTCTGGACCAACTGTCCCACATCCTTCTTGAGACCATCCTGGGAGATTGTCACCACAGACGCAAGTCTGTCAGGATGGGTAGCTGTTTGGGGTGCCAAGAAGGCACAGTGCAGGTGGACTCAAGAGGAGTCACTTCTCCTGATCAATATTCTGGAATTTCGAGCAATCTTCAATGCTCTGAGGGCTTGGCCCCTCCGGGGTTGTCCCGATTCATCAGTTTGTAGCCGGACAACATTACCTCGGTGGCTTACATCAACCATCAGGGGGAACGAGATGCTCCCTAGCCATGAGAGAAGTATCTTTGATTTTGGAATGGACAGAGACCCACAACTGCTTGCTATCAGGGATCCACATTCCTGGGTGTGGACAGCCGAGAAGCAGATTTTCTCAGCAGACAATAGTTTCATCCAGGGAATAGTCTCTCCATCCCGATGTATTTTCGGAGATCTGCAACAGATGGGGGACACCGGTGATCTCATGTTGTTCAGACTCAACTTCAAGCTACCCAGATATGGGTTGCGGTCCAGGGATCCCCAGGCAGAGCTGATTGGTGCCTTGGGGTTCAACATAGTATACATATTTCCACCGTTGCCACTTCTACCTCGAGTAGTGTCCCACATCAAGCAAGAGCAAGCTTCAACTATTCTGATTGCTCCGTTGTGGCTGCGGAGGATGTGGTTTGTGGATATGGTGGGGATGTCATCATCTCCTCCATGGAGGTAAGACAATTGATAGGTTTAGATGGCGCTAATAAAAGCTGTGGGTTACTCAAAACAATAATAAAGTTCTGTGTATGAAAATGTGCAATGCCACCTTAGTTTTTCCCTTTAAAGTATTTTAAATTATTGACCTATTAGGATAATAATCTGAATGCAGACCAAGTTAGTTTGAGAAAAGAAAAGATTCTTTATTAATAAGTTGGTTCATAAAATTAGTTTATAATTACTAGACAATTCTCCCTTTTAAAATTTTTAAAATAGTGACCTAATAGGATAAATATCTGAATACAGATGATACGTTATCAAAGGAAGAGGTTCTTTAATAGATTCATAAATAGGGTTAAAATAACTGAAACAACCATTCAATCTCTAGAGCCCTAAACTTCCATTCACCATTCAATGTAAAATCACAGTATTCTCCTATAAAACTTCTATCAAGTATTCTAGACACATAAAACAGCTGTAGATAATTCTATAAAAACAAGCAATGTAAATCTTAGTGCAAAAGCAATACTAATTTGAATATGACAATATGCTCCTTGTATTACGTTAAGCTTGAAGGTATAAAACCTTGGCAATAAACTTCTGTACTCAAACCAATGTTAAAAATTGTCTTTAAGCAAAAACCGCAATTATATGTTGCTCGGTATTTAAATTTATTCACATGAAATTTCTGCTATGTTGCAGTACTGCTATTTCACAGCTAATAGCAGTTTTTGTGATCGTCAGCAAATTCGATTCTCTTAGTAATACCCCTTTATTATCATATGCAAATAGTAGGGGAGTATACGTTTCCAGTTATGACAGGAACAGTCCGGTAGCAAAAGATTATACAGGCTTAGCGCCCCAACTTTCACAATGTTAGTCTTCGCAGGAAACTAAGGTGGCATTGCACATTTTCATGCACAGAACTGTATTATTGTTTTGAGTAACCCACAGCTTTTATTAGCGCCATCTAAACCTATCAATTGTCTTATCCTGTATTATTTTACTACATAGGAAGAAAGTAGTATTATTAGATATACAAGTGGGGAAAGTCCAGCGCATCACTTCAAAGCAAATTTGTAAAAGTATCATCCTCCATTGAGGTAACCTTGTCGCTGAGATCTGCTGGTACAGGGTCCCTTTCTGCATCAAAATCTAGATTCTCTGAGGCTAACTGCGTGGAGATTGAACGCTTAGTCCTAGCCAAGAGAGGATTCTCTTATAGAGTGATTGATACTCTCATTCTAGCTAGCACGCTGGTCACTCATCGCATCTATCATATTGTATGGAGGACCTACTTGTCCTGTTTTGAGGAACATGGATATTCCTGGCATAAGTTTAGGGTATCCAGGATCCTGTCCTTCCTCCAGGACAGGTTGGAGAAGGGACATGCCACCAGTTTCTTAAAAGGACAGATTTCGGCTTTATCTGTATTGTTACACAAGAAGCTTGCAGAGCTTCCTGATATTCAGTCCTTTGTTCAGGCTCTGTCTAGTATTAGGCCTGTATTTCAACATTCCGCTCCCCCTTGGAGCTTGAACTTGGTTCTTAAGATTTTACAGAGGGCTCCGTTTGAGCCTATGCATTCGATTGACATTAAATTACTTTCCTGGAAGGTTCTATCCCTACTTGCTATTGCATTGGCACACAGAGTCTCTGAGTTGGCGGCCTTGCAATGTAAGCCTCCTTACCTGGTTATTCATGCCAATAAGGCTGTCCTTCGCACTGGGTTGGGATTTCTTCCCAAGGTTGTGTCTAATCTTAACATCAATCAAGAGATGGTAGTTCCTTCCTTGTACCCTAACCGTTCTTCTTCAAAGGAAAGGTTGAATCATAATTTGGATTTAGAACTAGCTTCAAAGTTCTATATTGAGGCCACAAAAGAATTCAGACAGACTTTGTCTTAATGTGTTGTGTATTTGGGGAAGCACAAGGGGCAGAGGGCCTCTTCCACTTCCCTATCCTTTTGGTTGAGGAGCATGATTCGCTCGGCCTATGAGACAGTGGGACATAAGCCTCCTCATAGGGTTACGGCTCACTCAACTAGAGCTGTGGCCTCTTTGTGGGCCTTCAAGATTGAGGCCTCTATGGAGCAGATTTGTAAGGCGGTTACCTGGTCCTCCTTACATACTTTTGCAAAGTTTTACAAATTTGATGTTTTTGCTTTTGTGGAAGCAGCTTTTGGGAGACAGGTTTTGCAGGCCGTGGTGCCCTCAGAATAGGGTCCGCCTCTCTTTTACCCTCCTGTTTTTCATTCAGTGTCCCTCTAGAACTTGGGTATTTGTTTCCCACAAGTAATGAATGAAACCGGGGACTCTCCTCCTATAGATGAAAATTAAATTATCAGGTAAGCATAATTTATGTTTTTACATTAAAAAAATAAACCTAAAGATGAAATTTCCCATACACTTTATACTGTTTGTAATTTATTTTCATTATCAAATTACACACAGCCTTTTAAATGACCTGAGGCACCGGCTCCTACTTAGCATATGCAGGAGATCACATTATATAAACATATGAGTCTGTTATTGGCTGATAGCTGTCACATGGTACAGGAGTCTGTTATTGGCTGATAGCTGTCACATGGTACAGGAGTCTGTTATTGGCTGATAGCTGTCACATGGTACAGGTGCAGAACTACATTTATCAGAAAACAATCTATTGCTCTTTTTAAATTTCATAGTATGTTTTATTGCATTGTATTTTTATTATGCATCTGTGGTTTTGAAATTCTATATTTTATGGTCCTTTTTAGATGGACTGAATTTGCCAAAAGAACATCTCATTATATTATCACTCTATGTAAACACAAATTCTTTATTTTCTTAACTCTACCCAAGATAACAATTGAAATGAACATTTGAGTGCCTATCTTGTAGTGTGATTTAAGACTCAGTATTGACCAAGAGAAGCTAAAGGATTGGGGGTGGAGCACATGACAAAATGTCTGACAGTGAGAATTAGTAGGAAGTACAATACCAATACTGCAGTATCCAATTTAACTTATATTTAAACAACTGATAGTTAACATTTCTTTCAGGAGAAAATATTGTTTCATATAAATGATAGAAAATAAAGATTATAATATATTTGTAAAGTTGTGATAGGGCCCCACTTAAATAGATTTTCTACCATTATGTTGTATAGATCTGGCAAGATTCATATTTAACCCCTTCGTGACCAGACTACTTTTCCATTTGTTGACTGTTTGGAACCAGGGCTATTTTTACATTTCTGCAGTGTTTGTGTTTAGCTGTAATTTTCTTCTTACTCATTTACTGTACCCTCACATATTATATACAGTTTTTCTTGCCATTAAATGTACTTTCTAAAGATACCATTTTTTTCATCATATATTATAATTTACTATAAAAAATATTATAAAATATGAGAAAAAAATGGAAAAAACCTTTCTTACTTTGACCCCCAAAATCTGTTACACATCTACAACCACCAAAAAACACCCACGCTAAATAGTTTGTAAATTTTGTCCTGAGTTTAGAAATACCCAATGTTTACATGTTCTTTGCTTTTTTTTGCAAGTTATAGGGCAATAAATACAAGTAGCACTTTGCTATTTCCAAAGCATTTTTTTTCCCAAAATTGGCAATACTTACATTGGAACACTGATATCTGTCAGGAATCCATAAATAACCCTTCACATGTATATATATTTTTTAAGTAGACAACCCAAAGTATTAATCTAGGCCCATTTTGGTATATTTCATGCCACCATTTCACTGCCAAATGGCGATCAAATTAAGAAAATCGTTTACTTTTCACAAACTTTAGGATTCTCACTGAAATTATTTACTAACAGCTTGTGCAATTAAGGCACAAATGGTTGTAAATGCTTATCTGTTATCCCCTTTGTTTAGAAATAGCAGACATATAGGGCTTTGGCGTTGCTTTTTGCCCCAAGGCAGAACATGCAGTGATCTGAGATGTCATCGCAGAAAATGCAGCATGTCTGCAGAAAGAACCAGTTTTTAAAAGATATATATGAAGTGCAGCGCTTGAAACTCTACCCACCTGGCCTATCTGAAGTTACTACCTCCTTCCTAGGTAGTTATTAAGGTATAGAAATCTAAAAGTATACAGATGGTGCTAAATAGCTGTGGGTATTTATTAAGATAAATGACAGATGTATTAGCCTTAAACACGCTTCTCAAATTGCCTAGCTGAGGATAGACTATAATTTAATTTTATTTAAGTATAAAAAAGAGGGATATTACTTTAAATCAATGTCACTATCTTAGATATTGCCTATATTTTCATATATATAAAAAGATGGATATTACTTTAAATCAATGTCTCTTTCATAAATAATACCTATATTTTAGTGACACCGTATATCTAAATAATTAATGTATAATTTATTTCATAATTGTACATAAAATAACTGCATAAAAACTTTTATATCAGGCATTCCACATTCATTCACTCTTAAAACTAACAATTCATCTAATCGTAATGGGATTAGTTAATAGTGCTAGGGATAAGTCAATATGATATTAACATTTGCGATAATACACCATGAATTCATAAACCATTAAATTAATAGTATAAAAAGCCAATATCTGATAAAAATAATTATAAAACCGGTTTCATAGACCGACAAGTTTAAACAGTGTTCTTAAGATATGCAACGTTAGTGATCCTATGTAGTGCACATAAACAGTCCCAAAAGCACTCAGACTTTTATCAGGTGATGTTTTATTAACCCTTCTTGTTCTCAAAACAGCTTGTATTGTATCCGGTTATGAAAAAAATATATACTTTTTGCACTTTGGTGATAATAGACTTAATTTTGTGAGCCTTCTCCACCTCGGGGGCTCTCTTACCTCACCCCTCAGCCAAGGATTGTGAGCTCAGATAATCCTCCTCCTATGTGATATCGCACCGATGTGCTCCCTTCCTCCGGGTCTTTCCACGCTATGCGTGTGACGTCACCCGGTTTCCAGATGATACTTGCGTAAGTATAGAGAAACTCTGTGGTTCTTTACTCCGGCTGGTGAAATCCAAACTCTGCCCTTTAGTACAACAGTACGCAAAGATACCGGAACTTTCTCGCCAATTATCCTTTCAACTGGCTCAGTGGTCTGTAGGTGTAGTACCGCTGTGAGGTCTGCAAATCAAATCCTTCTCTTCACAATATGCACAGTTTCTATGCGTTTCCCCATTCTCAAGGGCTTTTTCAAGATACTGTGTCTCACACTCTGCTCACTTAAAGTGAAGGTCAATTTTCATCAATGAGTGCCCGGTTTTTAAAAATACTTTTAAAAACAGGGGCAATTTCATTGATGAAAATTAACATTGCACTGGATTTGTAGAAATACTTACCTTTTACTCCTGCAAAGCCGGATTGACAATCCCCCTCCTTCTTCTTCCTGCTGTAAACCACAGCAATGACGAAAATGGCTTCCTCCAATCACAGCCGGGCATCACGAGCTGGACGCTCTGGGGTGCAAGCCATGATTGGAGGAAGCCGGTTTTGTCATTTCTGACGTCAGTACAGAGGAACTGAGGCTGGGATCGGCGATCTGGCTTTGCAGGAGTAAAAGGTAAGTATTTCTACAAATCCAGTGCAATGTAAATTTTCATCAATGAAAGTGCCCCTATTTTTAAAAATATTTTTAAAAATCGGGCACTCATTGATGAAAATTGGCCTTCACTTTAAAAACACTATCTGGCCTCAGGTGATTTACTAATTAGTCTCTCATTTCATTTTTGTGTTAGTAATTCAAAGAAGGGAGGGATCCGTATGTGCATAGGTGCTGCTTAAAAACCATCTTGAAATCGCACTGCATATTGAAATTGTATATGTAAAACCATTAAACATTTGAAACAATATGTTATTTCATGATTCTTAAAAGAAGAAGAGGGGGCTTTTATGTATTATTATAAATACTGTTCTATAACAATTAATAAATTATCATTTTTTTCTTACAAATATAAATAAATATAAACACTTCCATATAAAAAACATTTTTATTGTACCCAATGTCCAATATCACTAATTTCCTATCTATAGAAAATCATTATTTATATACATAGGAACTTTGGCTATAAATTTCATTTAAAGGGACCATCTACAATTTATTACCTATCTTTAAAGACCTACTCTAAAAACAGGGGAGTAGAGGAGGAAAAAAATTGGTGATAAAAATATATACGTAAAAATAAAAAATATGTAATAATAAAAAATATATAAGTAAAAAAATTTATAAAAATATAAATATTTCTATATTTAATTAAGTTGTATTTCATATCTTGAAAACTCATTTTTATTTCTATTTATACTAAATATCAATCCTATAACCTTTAAGGTACCATAATTTAAATGTATAAAATTTTGACCATTAATTTTACTTTTAATTTAAAGGGGCCAATCAACTATTTTGATAGCAATACTCTGAAGACAGGAAAGTGAGGAAGGGAGTGGGGTTATGGTGTCACTCTTATACCAAAAAAGGACTTAATTCTAATTCGGAATTCAAACCATGGGGATGGAGGGTATTAAAATTATAGATTATCTCGGCCTCTTTCTTTAAAATCTTATTTTCATAATTACCTCCCCTCCAGTCACTATGTACTTTGCAAAGACCCCAGAATTTGAGGTCCTTTATATTGTTTTTATGTTTCTCTCTAAAATGTTGATAGAGGCGAGTCTCCAAATTCCCTTTCTCTATATTACATAGGTGCTCCCGTATCCTATCCCTAAGCATTCTCATTGTTTCCCCTACATAGATCAAATTGCATGTGCATTGTAACATGTACACAATACCTTTACTACTGCACCCAATAGTTTATTTAATATTGTATTCTCTATCTGAACCAGGTATCTTAACACTCTTCTTTTTAACCCAGTGTCTACATGCTTTGCACGTCATACATGGATAAAAGCCTCTCACCTCTTTCCCCCAGAGATCTCTATCTTTATTCTTCTCAGCTATTTTCCTTCTCTTAAACTCACTGGGTGCCAAAAGAGTTTTAAAATTATTTGTTTGACTATAAACCATTCTTTGATATGGTGGCAATTTATCCCCTAATATGGGATCATTTTTTAGTAAATGCCAGTGTTTCTTAATAATTTTCCTCATCTTACCGTGGTCATCACTATACTCTGTTATAAATGGTACATCATAATTCTCATTTACTTGGGTTTCTTTCTTTTTATACTCTAATAGTGAGTTTCTATCTGTGTTCCTTGTTCTTATTATTGCATCCTTTATTTTATCATTTTGTAGCCTCTGAAGGTACTGGAAGGGAGATTTAGAGAAAGAGGCTTCAAAAATGATAAAATAAAGGATGCAATAATAAGAGCAAGGAACACAGATAGAAACTCACTATTAGAGTATAAAAAGAAAGAAACCCAAGTAAATGAGAATTATGATGTGCCATTTATAACAGAGTATAGTGATGACCACGGTAAGATGAGGAAAATTATTAAGAAACACTGGCATTTACTAAAAAATTATCCCATATTAAGGGATAAATTGCCACCATATCCAAGAATGGTTTATAGGAAAACAAATAATTTTAAAACTCTTTTGACACCCAGTGAGTTTAAGAGAAGGAAAATAGCTGAGAAGAATAAAGATAGAGATCTCTGGGGGAAAGAGGTGAGAGGCTTTTATCCATGTATGACGTGCAAAGCATGTAGACACAGGGTTAAAAAGAAGAGTGTTAAGATACCTGGTTCAGATAGAGAATACAATATTAAAGAAACTATTAGGTGCAGTAGTAAAGGTATTGTGTACATGTTACAATGCACATGCAATTTGATCTATGTAGGGGAAACAACGAGAATGCTTAGGGATAGGATACGGGAGCACCTATGTAATATAGAGAAAGGGAATTTGGAGACTCGCCTCTATCAACTTTTTAAAGAGAAACATAAAAACAATATAAAGGACCTCAAATTCTGGGGTCTTTGCAAAGTACATAGTGACTAGAGGGGAGGTAATTATGAAAATAAGATTTTAAAGAAGGAGGCTCAGATAATGTATAATTTTAATACCCTCCATCCCCATGGTTTGAATTCCGAATTAGAATTAAGTCCTTTTTTGGTATAAGAGTGACACCATAACCCCACTCCCTTCCTCACTTTCCTGTCTTCAGAGTATTGCTATCAAAATAGTTGATTGGCCCCTTTAAATTAAAAGTAAAATTAATGGTCAAACTTTATACATTTAAATTATGGTACCTTAAAGGTTATAGGATTGATATTTAGTATAAATAGAAATAAAAATGAGTTTTTAAGATATGAAATACAAGTTAATTTCATATAGAAATATTTATATTTTTATAAATTTTTTAGTTATATATTTTTTATTTTTACGTATATATTTTTATCACCAATTTTATCCTCCTCTACTCCCCTGTTTTTAGAGTAGGTCTTTAAAGATAGGTAATAAATTGTAGATGGTCCCTTTAAATGAAATTTATAGCCAAAGTTCCTATGTATATAAATAATGATTTTCTATAGATATGAAATTAGTGATATTGGACATTGGGTACAATAAAAATGTTTTTTTTATATGGAAGTGTTTATATTTATTTATATTTGTAAGAAAAAAATGATAATTTATTAATTGTTATAGAACAGTATTTATGATAATACATAAAAGCCCTCTCTTCTTCTTTTAAGAATCATGAAATAACATATTGTTTCAAATGTTTAATGGTTTTACATATACAATTTCAATATGCAGTGCGATTTCAAGATGGTTTTTAAGCAGCACCTATGCACATACGGATCCCTCCCTTCTTTGAATTACTAACACAAAAATGAAATGAGAGACTAATTAGTAAATCACCTGAGGCCAGATAGGGTTTTTAAGTGAGCAGAGTGGGAGACACAGTATCTTGAGAAAGCCCTTGAGAATGGTGAAACGCGTAGAAACTGTGCATACAGGGAGTGCAGAATTATTAGGCAAGTTGTATTTTTGAGGATTAATTTTATTATTGAACAACAACCATGTTCTCAATGAACCCAAAAAACTCATTAATATCAAAGCTGAATAGTTTTGGAAGTAGTTTTTAGTTTGTTTTTAGTTATAGCTATTTTAGGGGGATATCTGTGTGTGCAGGTGACTATTACTGTGCATAATTATTAGGCAACTTAACAAAAAACAAATATATACCCATTTCAATTATTTATTTTTACCAGTGAAACCAATATAACATCTCAACATTCACAAATATACATTTCTGACATTCAAAAACAAAACAAAAACAAATCAGTGACCAATATAGCCACCTTTCTTTGCAAGGACACTCAAAAGCCTGCCATCCATGGATTCTGTCAGTGTTTTGATCTGTTCACCATCAACATTGCGTGCAGCAGCAACCACAGCCTCCCAGACACTGTTCAGAGAGGTGTACTGTTTTCCCTCCTTGTAAATCTCACATTTGATGATGGACCACAGGTTCTCAATGGGGTTCAGATCAGGTGAACAAGGAGGCCATGTCATTAGATTTTCTTCTTTTATACCCTTTCTTGCCAGCCACGCTGTGGAGTACTTGGACGCGTGTGATGGAGCATTGTCCTGCATGAAAATCATGTTTTTCTTGAAGGATGCAGACTTCTTCCTGTACCACTGCTTGAAGAAGGTGTCTTCCAGAAACTGGCAGTAGGACTGGGAGTTGAGCTTGACTCCATCCTCAAACTGAAAAGGCCCCACAAGCTCATCTTTGATGATACCAGCCCAAACCAGTACTCCACCTCCACCTTGCTGGCGTCTGAGTCGGACTGGAGCTCTCTGCCCTTTACCAATCCAGCCACGGGCCCATCCATCTGGCCCATCAAGACTCACTCTCATTTCATCAGTCCATAAAACCTTAGAAAAATCAGTCTTGAGATATTTCTTGGCCCAGTCTTGACGTTTCAGCTTGTGTGTCTTGTTCAGTGGTGGTTGTCTTTCAGCCTTTCTTACCTTGGCCATGTCTCTGAGTATTGCACACCTTGTGCTTTTGGGCACTCCAGTGATGTTGAAATATGGCCAAACTGCTGGCAAGTGGCATCTTGGCAGCTGCACGCTTGACTTTTCTCAGTTCATGGGCAGTTATTTTGCGCCTTGGTTTTTCCACACGCTTCTTGCGACCCTGTTGACTATTTTGAATGAAACGCTTGATTGTTCGATGATCACGCTTCAGAAGCTTTGCAATTTTAAGAGTGCTGCATCCCTCTGCAAGATATCTCACTATTTTTGACTTTTCTGAGCCTGTCAAGTCCTTCTTTTGACCCATTTTGCCAAAGGAAAGGAAGTTGCCTAATAATTATGCACACCTGATATAGGGTGTTTATGTCATTAGACCACACCCCTTCTCATTACAGAGATGCACATCACCTAATATGCTTAATTGGTAGTAGGCTTTCGAGCCTATACAGCTTGGAGTAAGACAACATGCATAAAGAGGATGATGTGGTCAAAATACTCATTTGCCTAATAATTCTGCACTCCCTGTATTGTGAAGAGAAGGATTTGATTTGCAGACCTCACAGCGGTACTACACCTACAGACCGCTGAGCCAGTTGAAAGGATAATTGGCGAGTAAGTTCCGGTATCTCTGCGTACTGTTGTACTGAAGGGCAGAGTTTGGATTTCACCAGCCAGAGTAAAGAACCACAGAGTTTCTCTATACTTGCACAAGTATCATCTGGAAACCGGGTGACGTCACACGCATAGTGTGGAAAGACCCGGAGGAAGGGAGCACATTGGTGGGATATCACATAGGAGGAGGATTATCGGAGCTCACAATCCTTGGCTGAGGGGTGAGGTAAGAGAGGTGGAGAAGGCTCACAAAATTAAGTCTATTATCACCAAAGTGCAAAAAGTATATATTTTTCCATAACCGGATGCAATACAAGCTGTTTTGAGAACAAGAAGGGTTAATAAAACATCACCTGATAAAAGTCTGAGTGCTTTTGGGACTGTTTATGTGCACTACATAGGATCACTAAGGCTGCATATCTTAAGAACACTGTTTAAACTTGTCGGTCTATGATACCGGTTTTATAATTATTTTTATCAGATATTGGCTTTTTATACTATTAATTTAATGGTTTATGAATTCATGGTGTATTATCGCAAATGTTAATATAATATTGACTTATCCCTAGCACTATTAACTAATCCCATTACGATTAGATGAATTGTTAATTTTAAGAGTGAATGAATGTGGAATGCCTGATATAAAAGTTTGTATGCAGTTATTTTATGTACAATTATGAAATAAATTATACATTAATTATTTAGATATACGGTGTCACTAAAATATAGGTATTATTTATGAAAGAGACATTGATTTAAAGTAATATCCATCTTTTTATATATATGAAAATATAGGCACTATCTAAGATAGTGACATTAATTTAAAGTAATATGCCTCTTTTTTATACTTAAATAAGATTAAATTATAGTCTATCCTCAGCTAGGCAATTTTCGAAGCGTGTTTAAGGCTAATACATCTGTCATTTTTCTTAATAAATATTTAACGCCATCTGTATACTTTTAGATTTCTATGCAGAAAGAACCAGGACACATGCTGGAAATGTTAGCGCTTTAACTTTGTAGTGCTGCTCCACATTAGAAAGTTCTCTTCAAACAGAGCTGTGCTCTGACTGCACTGTGTAAGTTTTCCTTAACACAGTGCATCCAGAACAAAGTGCTGTTTAGAAGTCAACAGTCAAATATGCAGTAGCGCTGCAAAGCAGCAGCGCATTGCTTGTTAACTGGCTCTCAGAGATTTTTTTCAAACCCAATCCCTAGCCTTTCCCAGTCTTCAAAGCTTTTTATTCTGAATGCAATATGTTCGTATGAGCATTGCATCTTTTTTAATTACTACATTTCTATGTTAGACCAAGAGAAAAAGAAAAAAAAAATGTGACATTTTACAATTTCTTTTTTTTATGCAGATAAATATGCAATTTTCAAATACTACACTATATTATAGAACATTAAAAATGGCTTTATTCTTCAGTTAACCAACACATTGCTGCTGAACTGGTGCCTTAGTGTAATTTAATTTTATTTAAAAATGGCCTTCAGAAAAATGTTCACTATAAGAATTATATTGCAGAAAGTGAAGAAAACTTCTGCCTCAGGGGCTTTTTGGTAGTTAGAAGGCCGCTAAAGGCAACACGTATATTATGTCCAGCAGTGAAGGGGTTAATTAGGTAGCTTGATCAGCGTCTCACTTGACACATCCCACCCCCTAACCCCCCTCAAATAGCTCTTTTACCTCCCCTACCCCACAATTGTCACCGCCATCTTAGTATAAAAATAGAGGTGCTTTTATATATATATATATATATATATATATATATATATATATATATATATATATATATATATATATATATATATATAAATATATATATATATATATATAATGTGTAGGATCCCCCATTACCCCACCAACCTCCCTGTCCCCCCCCCAAAACAGCTCTCTCAGCCTCCCCCCTCGACCTAATGTCCGCCATCTTGCCAAGTTTACTAAAAAAATTTCCTTTTTTTCTAAAATAAACTAAACATTTTCTGTAGTGTAGCTGCCTCCCCTCAATACACTACCCCCCTACCTGATTCCTTTACAAAATGTTATTTCTCTCTCTTTGTTTGCACAAAGGACATAATGTTAATGTCCATGCGGGCATGCACTCCGAGCCCCCGCCGCCATGCGAGAGTGGCTCTCTCTGCATCGGATGCTTAAAAAATGTTATTGCAGGATGCCTCAATATCGAGACATCACTGCAATAACATGAAAGCAGCTGGAAGCGATCACAATCACTTCCAGTGCTTAAAAACCATGAGGCCGTACAGGGTATGTCCTTGGTCCTTAAGTGACATTTTTTTGTAGAACGTACCCTGTACGTCCTTGGTCCTTAAGGGTTTAAGGGGCAATTATAACACCCACAGAGATAACTGTGCTAAATGCTTGTGGTGAATTAACATCACAAATGTCATAACCTAAACAGCTGATCTGTATCACATGAATTGTTATGCTTGCCTTTATTTATACCATACATACAGTTTTAAATACATTATTTATTATTATATATTTAAACCATGTAATATACTTTTTACAGACACGGCCAAAGCACTGAGAAATATCAGGTATTAATGTAACTGGAGTGAATAAGGGAACCTTCTTCCAGAGCACAGACATTGGAACCTGTTATCAGCATGAACTCATATGTGTTAGGTGAGTAAAATAGATATTATGCTGACTTTAATTACTGGGAAAATAGAATAAATCACTCATTAAACAAATATAAGCTATTATATTTATATCTGCATCTTTTAAGTACATTTTGTGTCAGTGACGTTATAAAGAAGGAGCAAACCCCATTGGGCTGAGGAGGAGGGTAAAAAATACTACTCCCCCCTCTGTCCTTTTAGACAAATCATGTCCAACAACTGCCTAACCTCATCCCCTAAAGTAGTTCATTACTCATAAATCCTGCAACTCCATTTTCCCCTGCCCTGACCTTGCTCATGGAACACCCAGAACTCACCCAGTGTTCCCCAGAACCACCACTGATTTGTGTGCCTTATTTTACAGTAAATATTATATAACTAATAAAGTTTTTGGCTGTTTAAATAGAAGAACCACAGCTGAAGCTAAAGATTATCATAAGGTCACTGATTCTTACCCTCTAAAAACTTCTCACACTGATTATTAGTCTGTGATGATTAAGGCATCATGTTCTCACCCAACTGGTTGAGCATGAGCCGGGCAGGGCTGTATGTGCAGTTGCTTGTGCAATGTTAAATGAGGATGTTGGATGCCACCTCTCTTGCCCATAATACAGATGTACTTGTTCCCTGGCTGAGAACATTATCCACACTCACCTTGTTTAATGCAGCCCTATGACTTGTTTTCATCAGTAATCAGTAATTTAGTTTACTATGATGTAGTAATGTTTACATTCTTGTCATCCGTTTTTAATTTGTGATTTACATGTAAATTAATTTCAAAATACAAAACAGAAGACATTTTTGAGTATAATTTTTTTTTTAATTGAGATGGATTATATTATAAATGAATAAACATTCTTATTTTTCTTCCATTTCTTTTTATGTAGACAAACAGGTCAATAGTTCATATCTATCCTTCACTACAGGAAGCATCAGAATGTTGCCGCAAATTCCAATAGTCTTAGACAGCAATGACTATTCACAAACATTGGGGATATCACAGCAGATATTTAAAGAAGATGGTGAATTGGCAGGAACTGGACAGCAATCATTATGTACAGAGAGTAATCTAGTCATCAAACAAGAGGACAACATTTATGAGTTATCTAGTGAAATTATTAACCCCGGGAATAAGCCACACACATTTACTGAGTTTTCAAAACATATTAAAGGGAAAAGTCTACAGTCTAGCCAAATGATTCAAATAAAGGAGAACCCTTTCAAATCTACAGAATGTGAGAAAAACTTTAGATGGAAGTCTAAACTACTACACTGCAAAATTCACACAGGTGAGAAACCACACACATGTCCTGAGTGCGGAAAATGTTTTAAACAAATGAATCATCTGAAAAATCATGAAAGGATTCACACAGGAGAAAAGCCGTTCACATGTACAGAGTGTGGAAAAAGTTTTACAAAAAAGAGTGAGCTGAAAAAACATGAAATGATTCACACAGGAGAAAGGCCTTTCACATGTACAGAGTGTGGAAAAAGTTTTATACAAAAGAGTCATCTGAAACGGCATGAAAGGATTCACACAGGGGAAAAGCCTTTCACATGTACAGAGTGTGGAAAAAGTTTTAAACAAAAGAGTGAGCTGAAAAAACATGAAATGATTCACACTGGAGAAAAGCCTTTCACATGTACAGAGTGTGGAAAACACTTTACAAAAAAGAATAATCTGAAACGTCATGAAAGGATTCACACAGGGGAAAAGCCTTTCACATGTACAGAGTGTGGAAAAAGTTTTACACATAAGTGTAGTCTGCAAATTCATGAAAGGAGTCACACAGGAGAAAAGCCTTTCACATGTACAGAGTGTGGAAAAAGTTTTACACATATGAGTAGTCTGAAAGCTCATGAAAGGAGTCACAAGGGAAGAAACCTTTCATATGTTTAGAAAGTGGAAAAAAGGTTTTTATTGAAATTAGGTTTCACAAAACAACAAATATTTACACACAAACTTTATATACACAGTGTACAAACTTAACTTGATATTATGTCTGTTAGATGTTTTCATGTTAGTTAGAAGCCACAAGAACTTATAATAGCATGTACAGGTAGCCCTCAGTTTACGCCGGGGTTAAGTTCCAGGAGAAATGGTTGTAAATTGAAACCCAGTTTATAATGTAAGTCAATGGGAAGTGAGGGAGTTAGGTTCCAGGCCCCTCTCAAAATTGTCATAAGTAACACCTAATACATTATTTTTAAAGCTTTGAAGTGAAGACTTTAAATGCTAAACAGCATTATAAACCTAATAATATAGATTGTATCATCATCAAACTAAGTTTAATTAACAAAAACATTTGCTAACAGCACTTAATAAAATAAATACACAACAGACTGCATCATCATCAAACTAAGTTTAAAGGGACAGTCAACACCCAACATAACAGTGTTCCATATTGTTTTCAACACAATAGAAGATATATTATGAATGGAGTTGCGGTCTATCTAAATAGAAGCATTAGTACAAATCCATCTTAAGAATAATATCAGGAAAGACAATCAAGTCCTCCTTAAAATAAATCCATGACCACACTTAGAGATATATATAAAATGGAGTTGCCTTCTATCTAAATAGATGTATCAATGTAAATCCATCTTAAGGACAATATCAGGAAAGAGGATGAAATGAGGGTGTAATACACACCAATGTGTATTACTGCCCTTAGGGGGCGCCTCCTATAGCCTAACAACTAAACATATGTTCAAACAATATCAGTTGACTAAATTAATACTTATAAGATATATATATATACAGAAACATACATATATATAAAAGTGTACCAACATAAAGTCCAGTAAGTGATATAGATATAGTCCCAATCAGTGGTAAGTCCAAAAAAACAGTAGTAGGCAGCTCTCGGTCTTAGGATGGTCTTCCTGAAAGATGGGTAACTAGAAAAAAAGAAAACACAGAGGCGCCAAACATGGCCTAGTATAGCCAGATACCAGATATAACAATTCACAAGGTAGCAATTGGATACTCACAAAGGAGACGCACCCAATGGTGCTATTGAAGCAGACTGGAGCCTCTCAGTGGTCCAGCTCACTGATGTATCTCACGTATCAGTTGTGGTCCTTGGTGATGGTGATTAACAGGTTCCTGAGTGAACACAAAATATGCAAACCATAGCCCAGTAACATTTGTACAAGTGAATGGCAATCTGAGCAATCCTACTTACAAGATCCAAAGCACCTGCAGGTGCATACACTGCAAACTGGAACCAAACAGTCGCCCAGTAGACTGATCCCTCCAGGTGAAAGCAGATTAACTCTCAGGTGCCAATCAAAATTTGAGCAGCATGTAAATGATATAAAGGATGTCCAAAAAGCAAGTGTATTTCTGTAAAAATCTTTATTAAAATGCGACGCGTTTCTCAGCTATAACAAGCTGTTTCATCAGGCTAAAAAGTTATAAAAACACATTCAGAATACACTTGCTTTATACAAAACTAAACCTACTAATTAGCCAGTCAGATTGCTCCAACCTTGATGGTCATTAAGTGTTAGCACCTGTCTGCTAGAAGGTTGGTATGGCAACCAACAGCCCAAACATAATTTAGTACAGATACCAAACTTCAGCAGACCATACTAGTGACCAAATCATCGTTTGTGTGCATCAAAATAAATCATCATTGTGTATTGATGATAATAAAAAACATAAGCATAACACTGTTAAGAACAGGAACACATTTCCTATAAAATTGTACTTCATGAAATATAAATAAACAAAATAATACATATAATGATATGTTTCCCATACCTATTCAGTCTACATAAATCGTGCTTTTATAATTACAGCCTTAACTTCCTCTTAAAAAAATGTTAAATTAAATATGCGACTTAATAACAAGTTAAGGGCAGGCAAAGCAATGCTGTCAAACTTATTGTCAAACTAATGTTGCAAACCCAAGTGTTCGTTAATACGACTCCTGCTTCCTGATGTCAAAAAGCACAATAGCTGATTCTTCAAAAATAAATGGGTGGAATTTGTTTGACGAAAATCTTGTGAGACCTTGATGACAGGTGTATATTAACAGCCACTGGGTATAAGGCTATTATATGTGCGATCCTTGTATGTCAGTGTGTTTACCACTGATCCGGTGACTTGCCGGTGTTTAACCGGGTTTATCTCTGTATGCGGTATTGCCTAAACATTTGGGTGTAAACTATTTGTATAGCATAGAATCCTACACCAATGGCTGCTTTGGCCTGTGTGGGTGGGTGTGAACTATTCCTATAACGTATAAACATGTACCAATGATTGCATAGGCATGTGCAGATGGGATTGGCTTAACCTGACAACGTCAGCATACTGTGTGTCAAGCGTACAACCTCAATCTTGCGTGTAGAGGTGTCAACCCACGCAATCTCCGTGAACGACAGTTCAAATAACATTATGCGATCCTATCTATTTGGCAGGGGATGTGATATCCAAAGTATATCTAGGCTGTCTGCACTCATAAATAGAGCGTTGTGGTTTAGAAAGTTCTTTTATTTTAACCTTTATATTCTAGTATGAGAGAGTCCTCCTTTTCTCTTCATATTTTCCTTCTCCTATATCTTTAGCAGTATGTTATTCATACACCACGTAGAGAATATCACTATTAGAAGTGCCCGTTGGATTGGGCCATCACTCACACTTTTGCACAGCACATTACATTCTCCTTAAAGTATGATCCACACACCATTCACAGTAGAACACACACTAACACCATACACATCACACTCATAATATTCACTAAGAACGATCTAACACTATATGTTGCTAATCACAAATTAATATTATACACATCCCACTCATAACCATGATGATGGCAGATCATTACAGCACAATCTGCACATCACCCTATCTCACATCACTAATCTCACTATATCATTACATCATGGATAAACACAATTTGATATTTTATTATCAGCATATGATTACAAAGGTCGGATAAATTCAACATAATAATACTATATGTTTTGATTAGAACCGAGTGCCTACTAGATGCCTATGACAGTATTACATTTGGTGCTCAGAGTTGTGACACAACGCTCTATTTATGAGTGCAGACAGCCTAGATATACTTTGGATATCACATCCCCTGCCAAATAGATAGGATCGCATAATGTTATTTGAACTGTCGTTCACGGAGATTGCGTGGGTTGACACCTCTACACGCAAGATTGAGGTTGTACGCTTGACACACAGTATGCTGACGTTGTCAGGTTAAGCCAATCCCATCTGCACATGCCTATGCAATCATTGGTACATGTTTATACATTATAGGAATAGTTCACACCCACCCACACAGGCCAAAGCAGCCATTGGTGTAGGATTCTATGCTATACAAATAGTTTACACCCAAATGTTTAGGCAATACCGCATACAGAGATAAACCCGGTTAAACACCGGCAAGTCACCGGATCAGTGGTAAACACACTGACATACAAGGATCGCACATATAATAGCCTTATACCCAGTGGCTGTTAATATACACCTGTCATCAAGGTCTCACAAGATTTTCGTCAAACAAATTCCACCCATTTATTTTTGAAGAATCAGCTATTGTGCTTTTTGACATCAGGAAGCAGGAGTCGTATTAACGAACACTTGGGTTTGCAACATTAGTTTGACAATAAGTTTGACAGCATTGCTTTGCCTGCCCTTAACTTGTTATTAAGTCGCATATTTAATTTAACATTTTTTTAAGAGGAAGTTAAGGCTGTAATTATAAAAGCACGATTTATGTAGACTGAATAGGTATGGGAAACATATCATTATATGTATTAGTTTGTTTATTTATATTTCATGAAGTACAATTTTATAGGAAATGTGTTCCTGTTCTTAACAGTGTTATGCTTATGTTTTTTATTATCATCAATACACAATGATGATTTATTTTGATGCACACAAACGATGATTTGGTCACTAGTATGGTCTGCTGAAGTTTGGTATCTGTACTAAATTATGTTTGGGCTGTTGGTTGCCATACCAACCTTCTAGCAGACAGGTGCTAACACTTAATGACCATCAAGGTTGGAGCAATCTGACTGGCTAATTAGTAGGTTTAGTTTTGTATAAAGCAAGTGTATTCTGAATGTGTTTTTATAACTTTTTAGCCTGATGAAACAGCTTGTTATAGCTGAGAAACGCGTCGCATTTTAATAAAGATTTTTACAGAAATACACTTGCTTTTTGGACATCCTTTATATCATTTACATGCTGCTCAAATTTTGATTGGCACCTGAGAGTTAATCTGCTTTCACCTGGAGGGATCAGTCTACTGGGCGACTGTTTGGTTCCAGTTTGCAGTGTATGCACCTGCAGGTGCTTTGGATCTTGTAAGTAGGATTGCTCAGATTGCCATTCACTTGTACAAACGTTACTGGGCTATGGTTTGCATATTTTGTGTTCACTCAGGAACCTGTTAATCACCATCACCAAGGACCACAACTGATACGTGAGATACATCAGTGAGCTGGACCACTGAGAGGCTCCAGTCTGCTTCAATAGCACCATTGGGTGCGTCTCCTTTGTGAGTATCCAATTGCTACCTTGTGAATTGTTATATCTGGTATCTGGCTATACTAGGCCATGTTTGGCGCCTCTGTGTTTTCTTTTTTTCCAATATCAGGAAACACAATCAAGTCCTCCTTAAGAAATTTGGCACATAGCCGTGTGTGATTAACGGCATTGATTGACAAGGATACCATCCTATCAGAATAATACGAAGGTGGAACCTCCGGTTTTTGCCAGGTTTAAATTTCCCAGAGACGGACGGCCCGCCGCCTTTGAAAAAGCCCTATATGGGCGAAACGCATTAGGTGTTATCACAGAGCCTATGTGAGCTCTTTTTTTTAAAGTAGGATCGAGAAGTTTACGCTTACATACTATGGTTATTTGAAAATATTGGGGTTATTGTTTGGGTGTGGAGCCCGGAGGGCTTGTCTCAAATAGCACTTAATGTTGTAACCTATTTCAGGCAGCAAATGGTGGGCGGCTATACTTAGATAAACCTATTGATACTCAGCTAGATTTACTTTATCTTTAATAAGTACAAGTGACTTGATAATCTAGTCATCCTTGTGCAAATCTAAATTAAACTACGATATTATTCTTAAGCCCAGGCGCTTTCAGTGTTATATCTAGTATATTAACTAACAATATAGGGAATATATTATTATGTTACTCTGTTAGTTCTGGGCTATTCCCTTAATTGACACAGTCACGCTGGATAATTTACTTGAGAAACAGTGTGCATGTTGCACAATACATAACTGTTACAATCAATAAACATCCCAGTGATTATGTACACATTTATTTTTATACTACATATTTTTATTGCAAAATGTTTAAACACGAATAAGCCCAATATATTAACTTATTACTATAAGAATACTGGATCCACAATCAACCAGTGGACACTCCAGTACACCCTGATAAAGTATTTCAGCTGGCGTCAGATCAGCAATGATATATATGTATGTTTGACTGAAAGTAGATTTGGAATAAATTACGAATGTCCAACATTGTAGAATATAACACAATATGATACCTATTACTCTACAAATAATACGAATCTGGGAGATTTAGAATTTGAATTCCTAGAAGGTATCTGGTTACTTATAAAAGAGGTTATTAAATTGCTTTTGGTTACCACTGCTTCGTTGAGAACCGATTGCACAGTCAATCTAAACATTATCACCATAAAATATACAGCATTTATTGCTGGAGTGGGCATACATAAACAGATAGATAGGAGCTCATCTGACATGTTGAAGCCTGCTCCAAAATAAACTCTTACTATTGACTACAGGACTCAGCCTCCTTTTTCCTCATTCCATAAACATATGGACCCCAGACAAGATTCATGCATTCAGAATTTGTTAGAAATGTGAAACATGCTGTATGTGTATGAATATATATATAACAGATGTATAAATGCCATTAATTTCAGAATAATTAGCAGTATAATTGTTTTGGTGTAATATAATGTTGAAAACATAGCGTATTTGATATGGGGGAAATCAGAAAAATGATATACTACTACCCCATCTATAATTAATATTGTAAGTGTAATTGATGCAGGAAGTTATGGTCTGATCAATAACCACTTCATAGAAATACTATATTGTAAAATGTTTAGAAATTATTAAATTAATCTGTTTTGTTTGTCATGTGGCCCCCCGATGGACAGAATCCGGTGTTGCGATGCAGGAATTACAGCTAGAGGACAATTGGTTGCTAACAAAGGTGCATTTTCCCTAGCAACCATATATCCCAGGCTGCCCAATCAGAAGGGACAAGGTTTCCGAAGGGCCACCCATATTCCTCACCTATGATTAGAGAATATAAGTTGGAAGGCAGGATGAGTAAAGGAGACTGGCTGCTAAGGATTTTGCTAAACTGACTGAAAATGGTTGCGTGGGAGACAGTCAAACTATAAGCAAAGTGGGCTATACTTTTTCTCATCAATTGCAATTACACTTATTTTTATATGAGGTGGGACAAGTTTTGAAGCTGAATATCATCTGGTAAAGTATGTATATATATATATATATATATATATATATATATATATATATATATATATATATATATATATATATATATATATATAGTGTTACTTATTACAGGTAATATTTTAAAACAAAATATAGGCATAGTCACTGCAGTTTAAAGTACAGTTGAGAGATTTAAAAGAGCAGTTGTATTTTAGTTTATATCCATAGTCTGTGTATTGGTAAACATATATCCTTAATGCTAAACTATTTTATCTGTGCAAATATAGAGTTATAACTCAGAGTTTGATTGTTGGCACAAATAATATATATAACTTCTGGTGTTTCAATTAGAGTATATATACTGTCCTATTGTTTAATAAAGCATTGTTAAAATTGTATTGCTTGGATGTTAACAGTTAAAGATCTTGGAATCTCATTGTGTTAACTGAATGAAATTCTATTGTAAGTAAGGCTAATTTTAAGGATATACTTGCATGAACTCTGCATAGCATATTTGAATATTTTTTAAACACGTATAATATTGATTCATATTCTGATTCCTACAAATATGTAT
The DNA here is from genome assembly GCF_027579735.1 of Bombina bombina. Lineage (NCBI taxonomy): Eukaryota > Metazoa > Chordata > Amphibia > Anura > Bombinatoridae > Bombina > Bombina bombina. The sequence goes on along the minus strand of NC_069503.1, from coordinate 49,571,955 downwards.
TTCAATGTGTTCATAGATATTTACTAATAATAAAGAATTCAGGTATTTATATTAATTTTATTGTCTTAGTATATACATATTTAATGGTGGGTTTAGTTAAAAGAAAGATTGTTAAATATATTAAGTTATAACCCTGCCATATACTCACATATTATTTGGAGAGTACTGCTAAGATTCTTATAAATATACTGACACTACTAATTATAATCAACCATTGTGTATACATTGGGGAGTTTATCCGATTGTGGTGCCATTGCTCCAACCCTTTGAAATCGATTCAGCCATCTGGGTTACCCAGAATTCAAGAGCAATAGAGCACACAGACCACTAAATCTTACCATAACCATGGAATTTCCGTGGGATAAAGATAGACACACTAGACAGCAAAAAAGAGCAGCTGATTTAGAGGAAATCTTTGAAGAAGGTAATGCCACCAGATCTCACAACACTATAACCTCACTTGATGGGGCCCTTAGAGAGTTACATGTTTAAACAGGATAAAGTGTGGTGGAATCGCCATTTTTTTTTAAAGTATATTGAAAAGAAATTAATACCAAGAGGCCTGAGAATTCAATTATTCCCAGCATATGAATTCAAAAATAAAAAATTGAGTACTTAATGGGAAGAGGCGCTCTCTGAGTGCTCTATAAAATTAATGAAGATATTAATGAAAAATGACCAATCAGAATACGATATACTAGAAACTGAGATACAAGAACAAAATGAAACATTAAAACAGTTTCAAGACAATCCGGAATTTGAAAAATCATATAAAACCTATCAGAAGGAATTGGATAAATATGAATTAGAACTAAAAAGTACCAAACAAGGGAAACTGAATAGAGATATTAATGATTTTACCAACAACAGGGTATACAAATGGCGTAACAGGTCATTCTATAGACAACCAAACACTAATCCAAAAGTGACGATTGTAGAAAGCAATGTATCAGATACTGATGGAGAGGAAGGTAGCTCTAGCAACACAACTCCAATCCCCAATACAACGACTGCATTAGTCCCCCGATCCTCAAGTTGTAACAAGAGGAAGGATTTTTTAGAATCAGGCGAGGAGGAAGAAAAACCAGAAGAGGGGGAGGAAAAAACAAAATACCAGCCAGAGGGAGAACATTTCAACAATCGAACCATCAGAGGAATGGGAATCAACACAAGAGGACTCACAGCCCATTCTCCCAAATACGTCTGAATCACTAAGAATAATTAATCTATCTGAAATACAACTTTCAGAAAGTCATATATCTATATTATCTAAGGGCCTATCATTTGGTCCATCTCAAACAATAGACAAATTGGAAGTTATCGAGGGGGGTGGAGCCAACCACCATACTGGCCGGTCGCACCTAGCTAGAGCTCCGAGTTCTAGTTAGCCAAAAAGCTAAATTTACCAGATAGATTACTTCAATACTCAGCTATTCCTCACCAGCTGCGATCCCATATCCTTGGTAGGGACACAGAATTACCTTTTTGAAGTACCAGCACGTCGTCAGAGGAAGTTACTGAATTACTGGCACTACCTCTGCTGCAGGAGGATCTGACCTGTCCCGGGCCGCCTTTCCTGTGCCCTATGCCCGTAACTCTAACAACCAGTAATCTACTGTGCTGCTCAGCCACGATTGCAGGGTCTCCGGACTTAGTGGCACTGGAAGTTTGATCGACCCTCCATATCCGGCCTTGAAAGAGCTGTGCCGCAGCGGAACTCCCCGCATCTACATACACTCCACAGAAGTGGTGCCGGACTGGAGCTCTGAACCGAGGAGGACCACTGCCCTCCCCGGAGCCTGCTCTCCCTCGACACTCTGAGAAGCCGTCAAGGATTCCGAACAACTTGAGACCCCATAGATGAGCAGCTTCCACGTGGCGCCCAGCAAATCTCCTCCCTGTAAGTACTTGCAGCCCGATCGGCAGGGGATTACACTGCCTATTTAAATCTAAGCTACCTACAAACACTAGAGCCTAAGGGGATCTGGAGACTGACAGTGACTTACCTAATTTGAGCTAACACACTAGCTGGGCGCCACTCCATGCCGATACTCCGTCCCCACTGAGTGGCGCGAAATCGCCATCTTTAACCCTCAATCACATAAGCACAGCAGCCTGTCAGCGCGGCCTTCCTCACAGTCACACTCAGAGTGTCAGAAGAAACTGCAGCACAGGCACTCGCAAAGACTCTTCTCAGTATATGTACTTTTCTCCTAACATAGTACAACTACTATCAGCTTACCAATCTTTTACTAACCTGGACTCTATAAAGGGGCCTGTAAATTAACGGTGCAGCAACTACTATTTGCCTTTCCATCACCAACAGCTCCCCAGCCGGGATAGTGATTACACAAGGGGTTAAGCAGCTACCCACAACAACTCAGGGGCTCCCAGGCTTACACCACAATATTACCTCCAGGTCATGAATGAAAGCAATCTGCATACCCACCAATTGCAGCATTGGTTCTAACATAAAGTAAGACTGTTTTACACCAACTGTAGCTGCTTAGGAGCCGCAATATATCCTGCCTTTAATTCATAGCTGAAGTACACTCTCCTGTCCCCTTTCCTGCTGCACTTTGATGCAGCAGGTCATATCCACCACCCCTTTTCCGGCCTGGCCCAGAGGTGGCAATTTCCCTAGGGAGAGTGCCCCTAACCTACTCTGAACACTTCCAGATTTTTCCACGCCAGTGACTTTCTCATTTTCTCTAAGATACACATCTGTTTAAAATGGAATAGGCACGCATAGGCCACTTAAGCCTGTCTACCACACAGTGACCCCTTGCTGTCCTGAAGTGGGGCCGCCCTACCATACCTGACCTCTAACCTCTCAAAGTCTCCTTCTGCAAAAAACCCAGCCTTGTCTCCCCCTCACCATGTCACAATCAGCCAGAGGGAAAAAAAGCAAACAACCTTTTATACCAAAAAAAACTGTGATGGATCACTTTGGGCCCCCTGGAGGGCTCTCACAAGGTGACATTGAACCCCCAGACTCCCCTGGGTCTGACACTTCGGATCTGACACTGGCGGCTATCCAGAACATCCAACAAGCCTCATCTGAGGCAGTCACTCCCTCATTCATCATGGACTCACTTAAGTCCCTACTGGACAAGCATCACGCTTCATTCACTGCCCAAATGGCGGCCTCAACAGCTGAGCTCAAGAAAGAGATCTCTTCAACAAATGAAAGAATTGACACTCTGGAAAGAAAGCAGGAGGATGCCGCTGTGGAACATTCTAACCTGCTTTCTTACACACAACGCCTTGCAGACTACCTAGATGTTGTAGACGACAAGATAGCGGACTTGGAAGATAGATCTCGGAGGAATAACCTCAGGATCCGGGGTATCCCTGAGTCCGTCTCTGCTGGCGATTTACAGCCATACTTAAAAGAACTGTTTCATGTACTAGCTCCCCCCGCCACGGAGACTGAAGCCATGATGGACCGGGCACACCGGTCTCTTAAGCCCAAAGGTCTCCCAGATGACCAGCCTAGAGACACAATTGTCCGGCTACACTACTTCACTTACAAAGAGAGAATCCAAAGAGCCCATTTTCAGAAACCCTCCCTCCCAGAAAAATTTAAAAAACTACAAATTTTTCCTGATCTCTCCGCAAGAACTTTACAGAAGAGAAAAACTTTTACAGAAGTCACATCCATTTTACGAAAAAACGAGATCAGGTACAGGTGGGGCTACCCCATAAAGCTACTCATCTTCCGGAACAATCAGATGTTTACCATACAGACCCCTAACAGAGGGTATGAACTACTCAAGCACTGGAATCTATACCCCTTGCAAAAGGACAAACCGCACACCAGCCAATCTCATATGAGAAGCACAGCAGCAGAATGGGGGGGCTCCTCCGCCCCTGAAGACAGACGGAACAACTTAGTTGCCTCCGAGGAGGGAGACTGGACTACCCCTACAACACGAAGGCTTGGCCTTCAGAACCAACTTGAGAGCCAGAAATGGCCGACCTTTACGCAGAGACATAGATCTGGATCACCAGCTTCCTAGGAAGTGCATTACAAACCCTAAGATGTAGCTTACTCTTCCTGGACATTTGCTATGTGAAGTTACTTTCTTTTTCCTTTTTTTAGCTCACTCGGATAACAGGTGGTCACACAATATTGGGACTCTAGTTGCTGGCATGCTGATTTTGATGACCTTTAGACGATAAGTATCTTTCACTTGTTTTGCTCCTTTACAATATACAGTACTTATATTCTAGTGATCGCTGTTTACATTTTTTAATAGAGGTTTTATCACTTACCAATTGTTATCATTGCTTTTTCTCTGGAACACTAAAGTCTCATTCCTACCACAATTAGCTCTCAAACATCCATAGACCCCACACACAACCTTTTCTGCCTCCAAACAAGGTTACACTGATTTACAGGCACCATGTGCTCAGCGAGGGCCCGGCTGTAGCACACTCCCTGCACACAATCTTCCAAGGACTTAGACAGACACACTAGAAAAGTAACCCCTAAGTATGTATCACTCGAAGTACCCTTATAGCACACCCGCTCATTTAGTGTTTTGGTCACTTAGGTGTTGGTAGCACTCCTCACCCCATGCATTAGAGCGCTACACCACAACAACACAACCTCAGCTGCCCATTACATACTTACAGCAACTAGTCTAGCGGATCATACGCCTAGAATAGACCACTCTGATCACTTAATTGTTAACAGAACACCTTACCTCATACATCTGAGCACTCTACCACAGTTCTACATCCTCAGTTGCCCAACACATACCCACAGCAGCAAGACCAGAAACACACTCGCCTAGAATAGTTCATCAGTTGAACTCACTGCCTATATTAAGACACCGCAATCATGTCTCCTCAACTTACTCTGTAAGGTCTACACCGAGAAATATACCTGATCATCTGTCTCAGTATTGTTGTTTTAAATTGTTTGTTGTTCTGGTTCCTGTTTTATGTATTGCACTGTTGTTCTTTTATAAGTAAATTGTAAGCTCTCTAATGTCACTGTCACATAACTCCAAAAGATACACCACCTTTTCATCAGACAGGCTACTAGGCCGTTATTCTACCCACTTCCCTCCCGCCACTTCTAACACTCCGCGGATAAACAGTCGCACAATTGGCAATCCCCATTGCCTGATTAGCTATTAACAGTTCACTACTCTATAGTTGCCAACAACCTCCCCCCCGCCCCCCCCCCCACCACAAACTCAAGCCCCCCTTTTTTTTTTCTCTCCCTTCACCTTAATGCGCTTCCCCTATCAGGGAAGACGATTAACGCGGTTTCTCTCGAACATACCGCAATTTCTACTTGCCAATTTATCTGTACTAACATATATTTGACTGAATGTAATATTTTTCTGTACTCTACTGGAAGTTAAAGAACAACCATTCTTTCCTGTCCTCTTTTCTTTTCACACCTCTCTCTCACCTCCTTCTCCTCCTAGTCTTTTAGTGTTTTTTTTTTTTGTTTTTTTTTTCCTCTCTCCTCCCCTCTTCCCCTGCTTTCTCATTCCCCACCTCTCCTTAAAACTACTTCATCATGTCTCTCACCTGCACCTCGCTTAACACTAGAGGGCTCAATTCCCCTAACAAGAGAAGTAGATTAGTTAGTTACTTAACTCGTGCCAAGACCAAAATAGCCTTTCTCCAGGAGACCCATTGGGCAGATGGAGCCCCTATACCCTTTAGATGCAAGCAATACCCGATAATGGAGACAGCCTCATATATGGGGAAATCGAGAGGCGTAGCTATTCTAATACATAAATCTGTTCTCTTTGAAAAAATAGAAACCTTCAAGGACCCAAAGGGCAGATTCCTAATACTGACCTGTAGGATAGACGACACTCCGTATACTCTTGCCAATTACTATGGCCCAAACTCTGGACAAATTAGAGCCTTTAGGAAGTTTTTAAGATTACTGGCCTCTCACAAAACACAAAACTTACTTCTAGCTGGTGATTTTAACATGTTGCTAGATACAACATTAGATAGACGCTCTCCTAAGCTCAAACCCTGTGACAAACAAGCCTCTAGGACTGCAAAGCATTTCCACAATCTCTTGGCCCAACACGCCCTATATGACATCTGGCGTTCCCACCATCCCTCATCAAGAGACTACTCCTTTTTTTCTAAAGTACACAATACCTACACCAGGATTGATTACTTTTTCTGTGAACCGAGACTCCTAGACTCGGTTCAATCAATACTTATGCCTGAGTGTACATGGTCTGACCATTCTTCGGTTCAGCTTACCCTAAAAAACCCCAATAGCACTCCCTATCGCTCTTCCTGGGTGCTCCCGGAACACCTCCTTTCTAGTCCAGAACAGGTCGCACTGATCCGGAAAGAGATTTCCGAGTTCCTAAGCATAAACGATAATGGAGCAGTTAACGACTTCTGTTTGTGGGGCACTCTCAAGGCCTTTCTCAGAGGGGTATTCATTAAACTGAATGCAGAGCATAAAAAACGGTTGGGTAGTTCGCTTGCCCAACTCCATGTCTCTCTGAGAAACCTGAACGCATTGCATGTAACATCTTTTGACCCGCAAACCCTCACCCAAATTGAAACTATTAAGACACAAATTGCTACCCTAGAATTAAAAAGACAACAGACTCAGGTCCAGAAATTCAAACAAACATTCTACGCCAAAGGAAACAAAGCAGACAGGCTATTGGCCAATAAACTTAAGCAAAAGACTGCAGAAGCCCGCATCCCTTATATTAAAACTCCCCAGGGCATTGTCCGGCTCCCAGCAGACATAGGGAAATCTTTTGCTTCCTATTACTCTGCATTGTATAACCTAGCGAGCTCCCCTACCCAACGCGTCCCGATATCACAACATATTCAGGACTTCCTAGGCACTATCTCTCTGCCGACCTTGACAGAAGCCCAGAGAGACCAGCTTGATGCCCCATTCAGCATTAAAGAAGTACTACAGATCATCAACTCCCTAAAATCCCACAAAGCCCCAGGCCCAGATGGTTTTGGAGCTCTGTTCTACAAAACGTTCAGACTCCAGATCTCTCCACTTCTGACTAGAATCTGCTCTCTGGCCAGACAGTCTGGCACCCTACCAACTGAGTTTCTAGAGGCGACCATAGTGACCATCCCGAAACCGGGCAAAACTCCTAACGTATGTGAACACTTCCGCCCCATCTCATTAATCAATGTTGATGTAAAGCTGATGGCGAAACTTTTGTCCTTTAGACTAAATAAAGTTCTTCCGTCACTATTGGACGGTGATCAAGTTGGCTTTACCCCGGGTCGGGAAGGACCAGACAACACTCGTCGGATCCTCAACATATACTTCGAAGCCAAGCAGCGTAATCTTTCTTGCACGACCCTAGCATTAGATGCCGAAAAGGCTTTTGATAGGGTCAATTGGACTTACCTATTTGAGGTCCTTGATAAATTTGGCTTCCCCCCGGGATTTTGCTCTAGTGTTAGAGCTTTGTACTCAGCCCCCTCGGCCTCGGTTAGAGGTCTAGGATTCCGTTCCCCGACCTTTCCGATTACCAACGGGACGCGCCAAGGTTGTCCCCTCTCTCCGCTACTCTTCGCTCTAATCATGGAACCATTGGCGGAGGCGATCAGAGGTAGTCCTGATGTCAAGGGAGTGGAACTAGAGAATACCTTGCAAAAAACCGCTTTATTCGCGGACGATCTAACCATATTTCTTAGCGACCCTCTCCATTCCCTCCCTGCCCTTTTCAGGTTACTAGATTGGTTTGGACAGATTAGCTACTACAAGCTTAACATAAATAAGACGGAGGCATACTCCATTAACGTGTCAGATTCTGATTTTACAGAACTTCAACAACGGTACCCTTTTAATTGGTCCCTGCAGAGGATCAAGCATCTGGGAGTTTATCTCTCCTCGAGCATCACCACCATTATAGAGTCTAATTTTAACCCCCTCCTCCAGCAGTTCCAATCTTGTACTGACAAGTGGAGTGTCCCATGCATCTCCTGGCTGGGACGTATTGCTGCATTTAAGATGCTCCTGCTCCCCAAGCTCACATACCTGTTCCGTTCACTCCCCATCCCTGTCCCTAAATGTCTGATTAGCAAATTTCAACAGATCTGCAATAAGTATATATGGAAAAATAAGCATCCTAGGGTTGCTACTAGAATACTTCAGCAACCGCTCTTGTGCGGGGGCGCGGGCGCCCCCAACATAACATATTACCATGAAGCTTCAAGACTTTCTCAAGTCCTAGCATGGAAGACCACTGACAGCAAAAACAAATGGCAAGCGCTAGAACAAGCAATGCTCCCTAGCCCTCTTACCTTGCAAGACCTCATTTGGCTACCCAAGCATGTCAGGTCGCTCTTCAAAATCCATAATACAATAATCTCACATGCCCTTCGAATATGGGATAGACTGCGCTCGCTACCTCAAATAGCCCCACACCCTTCTCCTGTACACTCTCTAACGGGCCTGCTAGCGGCCCTTAGAGACTCCCACCCCCATCTCTGGCAGGAACATGGAATCCACCGTATAGCGGACCTGTTTTCCAACGGCCAATTCATCACGACCGCACAATTTACCAATAATTACAATCCCCCCCAACTTCTTCTATTTGAGTTCTGGAGGCTCAGAAGTCTATTAAAATCCTGGGGATTTTTAAGCCAACCCCCCAGACCACCCACCATGTGGGAAAAAAGATGGACCAACAGCGTTAGGATTCCCAGATCGCTATCGGTCTCCTACAAAGATCTGATGAACTCTCCCCTATTCTACAGGTCAGCTTACACCTTGGCCTGGGAAAAGGCTTTTCACTTTCGTACGGAACAGGACGAGTGGGCCCGAGCAGTGGCCCTAACCAAACAAGCACTTCACTGTGTTACTCTACTAGAGTTATATCTTAAAATTTGTACACAGTGGCATCTCACCCCGCTCAGGTTATATAAAATTTCCCAGACTAACTCCCCACTATGCTGGAGGCAGTGTGGGATGGTGGGATCGCCGGCCCATATTTGGTGGGAATGTCCGAAGTTGACTACCTTCTGGCAAGATATATCACACAAATGTAGAAACCTAATCCCCCACTTACACAACTCTCCGCAAACAGCCTTATTACATTTAAACCTAGACACAGCCACGCCCCCAGAGGCCTTACTCTCCGTTTATATCCTTATCTCAGCCAAACTAGCTATAGCGAGACTCTGGAGACAGCAAGCTCCACCTTCATGGGGAGAAGTGGTCAAAACCATGTCCTACTTGGAGACAATGGAGGGTCCAATCTTTACCCAGCGTAACAAAGTTTTTTTGCATTCAGAAATCTGGGCAAAGTGGAAGCTCCTGAACTAATTCTACTACAGGGCAGCTAACGAGAACAGTAGCTGTAGGCCCCATACATCAACTAACTCCTTCTCCTTCCCCCCTCCTTTACCCACTCATCTCCCCACCACCCCCTCTTCTTTCCCTTTTTTTTTTTTTTTTTTTTTTTTTTTTATCTCTCTCCTTTTTCTTTTTCTCTCTAACTACTTTCTGGTTGGTCTCACTTGACAGACTGTTCAGTTTTAAGATGGATATTAACATTTGCATTATTTTCAAAAATTTAGACTGTTCTTTAGTCCATTTTCATATGCCTGTATTTCCACACTTTATTCTGTTCTATAATGGAAAAAAAAAAAAAAAAGAGGTTATGTTCATTTCTTATTTGATTGGATTATCCTGTGATGAAACAGAATAGACCTTATGTGTTTTCTTTTTTATGTGCATAATGTGTTGTGTTCATGCATATTTCGATGTATCACAGTTGTACTGTAATGTGAAACTAACCTCAATAAAAAAATTATTTAAAAAAAAAAAAAAAAAAAAATTGGAAGTTATCAAGGATATCCAATTGTATATACGCAAATTACTTCTCAAAAAGTTTTTTTACTGACAAAGAACCAGAATGGGGTTGAAACACAGAAGAAATTCAGGTGATTCAAGATCTCCAGAGCCTACTTGATGAAAATGATCCCAGCACAAACAAGAAATGGAGAAACAAAATCCATAACAAGTCGACATTTGTACCACAAAGTGTCAATGCCCCACAGCTTGATATATTCAATGAAATGGTCTGTAATGAAATCACTAGGTTAAATGCGCTCCCGAAAACCAATAACTGGACCTACAAAGAAAGACTAGCACTGCATGATATGCAACAATGGTATGAAGTCGTCATTAGGAATTCAGATAAGGGTGGTAACATCATCATTTGGCCCCTTCAATTATACTTAAAAGAAGTATATAAACAACTGAAAGACAAAAACTGCTAAGTGAAACTTTTCAATAATCCCATGATCAACATTTATCAAAAATATAATAAGTTGATCACTGAAGCAGCATATGAGGGAATAATTAATGAAAAGGAGAAGAAATTTTTGAATGTATCGAAACCTAAAATTGCAACATTTTACCTAATACCAAAGATACATAAGAACCAAGAAATTCCACCAGGGAGACCAATCGTCTCAGGTATTGGAGGCCTAACCGAAAAAGCCAGTGAATACATAGACTTTAGGCTAAGAGACTATGTTACAGAGCTCCCCTCATATGTACAGGATACCATGCAAGTACTCCAAAGATTAAACAACATTACTCTCAATGCATCAACTTGGTTAGTGACAACAGATGTAGAGTCACTCTATACATCAATTCAACACAAAGATGGCTTACAAGCAGTTTGGTATTTTTTAGAACATAAATCTGAAAAAGGCAAAGCACATGACGACTTCATCCTCAAATTGTTAGAATTTGTATTAACAAATAATACATTTATATTTGAAAACCAACATTACCTGCAGATTCGGGGCGCAGCCATGGGCACAGCATGTGCCCCAACCTATGCTAATCTCTTCCTAGGCTGTTGGGAGGCAGAAGAAGTTTTCACTGACACAAATTATATATACACAGACCTAATACCTATGTGGATAAGGTACATAGATGACAGCTTCTTCATTTGGGAAGGCACACAGGAAGAACTCCTAATATTTCTGGAAATATTAAACAGAAATAACTTAAATGTCAAATTAACATAGAAGGCCAGTCAGAGTGACATAAATTTTCTGGATCTAACAATTAAGAAAGATCTTGGGGGCAATATCCAAATGGATCTATATAGGAAACAAACGGCAACTAATAGCCTCCTATATAGCACCAGCGCTCATGCACCAGATATCATTCGAGGTTTGCCGACGGGTGAATTCCTTAGAGTACAGAGGAACTGTTTGGAAGAAAGTACATTTCAGAAGCAAGCCAACCAACTAACATCATGTTTAACAGAAAGAGGCTACAGCAAAAGAAATGTGAAGAAAGCTAGAATAAAAGCTCAGAGAACCAATAGACAAGATCTTCTGTACAAAAAAACTAAAACAGGTGATAACAAACCTAGATTGATTCTCACCTACAATTCACAAACCCCTGAAGTAGTACAAATAATATCCAAGCACTGGGAAATTCTAATGACTGACCCCACCCTCAAGAAGTGTCTAGGAGAGAGACCAGTTATAAGATACAGACGGACAAAAAATCTGAAGGACCTGTTGACCAGTAGTCACTTTCAACGCAAAAGAACAAAAACCTTGTTAAATCCAGGATCCCACAAATGTGGAAATTGTAGTTCCTGCAAACATATCAAGAAAACATCTAATATGATGGATTGATTTGGCAAAATCCATAAAATTCAGAGATATATTAGCTGCCAAACGGAAGGTGTAATCTATGTACTTCAATGCACATGTGACAAATATTACGTCGGGATGACGACGAGAAAATTGAGAATCAGGCTCATGGAACACCTAAGAAATATTAAAAATGCAGCGAAAGACAAATCTGAAGGAAAATCCATCACCAGTGTAGCCACACATTTTCTGGAATATCACAACTCGAAACAAGAAGACATCCTTTGTTGGGGCATAGAAAAAGTGAGCACAGGAATTAGAGGAGTAGATTTAGAAACTGCTCTATTAAGGGCAGAAAGTAGATGGATATATCTATTAAATTCAATACATCCATCAGGCCTAAATGAGCAAAACAAATATTTTGTATTTTTATAAAAATAAAAATATACAGCAATATATAGCAATCTAGGCCTTAATACAATTTATATGTTAAAATCTTCAGAGCACCTAAAATCCTAATATGAACTGATGGAGAGAAAATAATTTTACAAATGTGGTGCATACAACTATGATATATGAACGATTAGCTTAGGTATATATGTGAAATTTAATTTATCTAATATCAAACTACATTAAAGTAGTAGAAGAAGACCTGGATCTGAATCATCTAAAATCACACATTAATATGCTGAATGACACTCAGTATAGTCACTAGTATTGACCAACACAATAAGGTATCTCTAGAATAGGGATAGTCTTATCTGTAAAGCACTTTTAACTCACACCACCTTATTAGTAATTTTTATCAATTGACATAAAGGCATTAACACTGAATAGGAAATTTGGAATTACCACAGAGGATTTACTCTCTTTTGGTCAAAATATATTTAACTAGGCCAGGAAATTAATTGGCTAACCCTATAATAGGGTATTACACAGAATTTTCACGTACACACACAACACTTTATTAATTTATTTATTTATTCATTTTTTCACATTGTTTTCACACAAATTTTGGTAGCATTAGTCACTTTCATTTTCAACAATTGATTTGTATATTTTTAATCACGTTGTCCCCACTCCTAAGACAAAATCTATTTAAACAATCACGTTTTTATGTAACATCACAGTACACGATACACTTCAGCATATTAAAATCATGCAATATCTAGCTAGATGTTAATATATATGAGAAACAACTGAATATCCTTCTTTAAGCTTTTTATTTTGAATAAGACTCTATTTTGATGGATATATACTCCATGGGATATGTGTATGCAATATGGATCTAATATATGAATATTAGAAATTAAGGATAATTTTAAAATTAATGTTATGATATGTTCTCACTAATGAATCAAATAAATTGTACAGAAACATTCTTTATTTAAGAGGCAATTAAATAGACATGTAATCCTTGAAGACATTTTAAGACAGCAACTATAGTGGGTCTGATTTGATTAGGAGAATTAATGAAATGATGCTATAGGGGGATATACATCATTGGTATAAAAACTTTAGACAATAAATAAATACAAAATTAATACAAAACCATGTAGATATAACCTATGTGGGTAACATGAACATTTATAACTACAGCATCAAACCCACAAGCATCCATTTTCATTATCCTGATATGATATTATATATTATCAAGTTATTATAATATTCATTTAGGTATTGGTACAGGATGATTATACGTATAAATGAAAATCTTAATAACAAAATTATAACAAATCTTACATACACCTTAATAGAAATAACAGAATCTTTGTACATACATATTTTGACCCAAATATCATAATAGTTCATATAATACCACACTGAGATATATTATGAATGGAGTTGTGGTCTATCTAAATAGATGCATTAGTACAAATCCATCTTAAGAATAATATCAGGAAAGACATTCAAGTCCTCCTTAAAAAAAATCCATGACCACACTTAGAGATATATATAAAATGGAGTTGCCTTCTATCTAAATAGATGTATCAATATAAATCCATCTTAAGGACAATATCAGGAAACACAATCAAGTCCTCCTTAAGAAATTCGGGACATAGCCGTCTGTGATTAACGGCATTGATTGACAAGGATACCATCCTATCGGAATAATACGAAGGCGGAACTTCCGTTTTTTACCGGGTTTAAATTTCCCAGAGACGGGCGGCCCGCTGCCTTTGAAAAAGCCCTATACGGGGCGAAACGCGTTAGGTGTTATCACAGAGCCTATGTGAGCTCTTTTTTTAATAGTAGGAACGAGTAGTTTACGCTTACATGCTATGGTTATTTGAAAATATTGGGGTTATTGTTTGGGTGTGGAGCCCGGAGGGCTTGTCTCAAATAGCACTTAATGTTGTAACCTATTTCAGGCAGCAAATGGTGGGCGGCTATACTTAGATAAATCTATTGATACTCGGCTAATGTAGATTTACTTTATCTTTAATAAGTACAAGTGACTTAATAATCTAGTCCTCCTTGTCCAAATCTAAATTAAACTATGATATTATTCTTAAGCCCAGGCGCTTTCAGTGTTATATCTAGTATATTAACGAACAATATAGGGAAGATACTATTATGTTACTCTGTTAGTTCTGGGCTATTCCCTTAATTGACATGGTCATGCTGTATAATTTACTTGAGAAACAGTGTGCATGTTGCACAATACATAACTGTTACAATCAATAAACATCCCAGTGATTATGTACACATTTATTTTTATACTAGATACTTTTATTGCTTCCCTGTAATTTTATAATCAACACACAAACTGAAAGTATCTAAACACACTGCAGATGGCAGTGGTTTAGACAACGCAAAATGTTTAAACACGAGTAAGCCCCATATATTAACTTATCACTATAAGAATACCGGATCCACAATCAACCAGTGGACACTCCAGTACACTCTGATAAAGTATTTCAGCTGGCGTCAGATCAGCAATGATATATGTATGTTTTAAGTGGTATGTCAAACTGAAAGTATATTTGGAATAAATTACAGATGTCCAACATTGTAGACTATAACACAATCTGATACCTATTACTCTACAAATAATACGAATCTGGGAGATTTAGAATTTGAATCCCTAGAAGGTATCCGGTTACTTATAAAAGAGGTTATTAAATTGCTTTCCATTACCAGTGCTCCGTTGAGAACCGATTGCACAGTCAATCTAAACATTATCACCATAAAATATACAGCATTTATTGCTGGAATGGGCATACATAAACATAGATTTTCATATACAGATATGTCCTCATAATATCAATTTAATAATTTCATTAGTCTGTGAAAGAATAGGCATCACTAATTACAAGTGCTTATACACCAATAAGCCGTATTAAAGCTACAGTGTGAATACTGTACTTATGTAGATACAGAATAAACTCTAGGATTGATAAGGAAATATTATAGTGACTATACGTAAATACATTAGAACATTTTCAATTTTTTCTTCTCATCCTAGTTAATTTAAAATTACCACAATAATTGAAAATAGTTATTGTGTCAATGTAGCTAAAGCACTACTACTTTAATACCTGCTATATAAAAGACAAAACAAAGGGACGCCTCATGTGTAGTATCATCAAATAAGCATAAAGCCACAGAAAAAAGCCAAATGGGTACTCACAAGGCTCTGGAGCACACCTATGTGCTTGTAGGGACAGGCTGCAGATTTTATCAGGTGTGACAGCTCACCCACAGAGGATATCAGTTATTAACTGTAGTAGGAAAATAAAACACAGGAAAAGCACCAAATTGTGCAGATCACAAAGGATATGGTGTTTGACTTAGCACAAAGAAAGATTGGGTTCTCACATATTAGATGAGCACACTTATGTGCTAGTAGGAGCAAGCTGGCATATTATGGTAAGGTGTGTCAGCTCACCACCAAGGGACTTTTCCTTAGGATGCAATATCCAAAAGTGGCAGACTTCTGTGTGTTAGATTCCACTCCAAGCAGGTGCAGGCAGGTAAAATCACTCACAAGAGTATTTTTTAAAAATTAAAAAGTTCTATTTATTACAAACAAATTAAAATACATATACAAAGGAGTGAACTAGGGGCATACAGTCAAGCCCCCTGTAACGGCGTATGAGCCAAGAAACGCGTTGCATTTACAGGGGGCTTGACTGTATGCCCCTAGTTCACTCCTTTGTATATGTATTTTAATTTGTTTGTAATAAATAGAACTTTTTAATTTTTAAAAAATACTCTTGTGAGTGATTTTACCCGCCTGCACCTGCTTGGAGTGGAACCTAACACACAGAAGTCTGCCACTTTTGGATATTGCATCCTAAGGAAAAGTCCCTTGGTGGTGAGCTGACACACCTTACCATAATATGCCAGCTTGCTCCTACTAGCACATAAGTGTGCTCATCTAATATGTGAGAACCCAATCTTTCTTTGTGCTAAGTCAAACACCATATCCTTTGTGATCTGCACAATTTGGTGCTTTTCCTGTGTTTTATTTTCCTACTACAGTTAATGACTGATATCATCTGTGGGTGAGTTGTCCCATCTAATAAAATCTGCAGCCTGTCCCTACAAGCACATAGGTGTGCTCCAGAGCCTTGTGAGTACCCATTTGGCTTTTTTCTGTGGCTTTATGCTTATTTGATGATACTACACATGAGGCGCCCCTTTGTTTTGTCTTTTATATAGCATCTCTGGACCATTGTTAGTGAGGAGGAGGCTGCCATCATTGGGAAGAAAGATACACTTCTTAATCTGAAATTGAACTTTCCCTTAACATGCCAAATTGCTGGCAATTCTAATTGTATTTACATGCTTATATATCATTGAGGTTATCACTAGCTATTTATTAGCGCTCACCCTTTTGTTGTGTAGATTGTTTACTTTAATACCTGTGAGGTCTTTATTTGCACAATTCACACACAGTCATAAGTGATCTAATAATAATTTAGAGGACTTTTGAGGACGCCTTGCAATATTATAACAGTGGATGATACATCAGTGACTGCCCACACCTGCGCCCAGTAATATTTATTTCTATTCTTTCAATCTACTTGAGATGTTATTGACTGTAGATAACAATAGGTACTACACATACTGAATTAATATCCAGTCTTATTTACACAAGTAGTATTGGGATATAGGCAGCCCACCCCTCTCCTACTATTACATATTACCTGTACCAGTGGGGTACTTCATATTTTAATTTCACTACCACAGTGGACAATGGTAATTTAGGTGCAATATTCCCCATATACTTAGTGTATTAGCGTTGCCATACCAACCCACGTTCAGACTATACCTTAAAATATCTATTTTGGCTATCATACCTCAGAGGCCCATTTATATAATTTAATCATATTAAGGTATTTATCTATGACTACTCAATCCTAGGTTTTGAATTGTATGTGTTCCCCCTTCTACCCCTTTTTTATCTATAATTTATTAAAAGTTATGTTTTAATCATGGCAATTTAAACTCCGCCTGTTGGTCAGGACAGTGAGTGCTAATTCCGCATTCTTTAGTGGAAGTTTCTCTTATACTTCCACACTTTGGTTTATATGTATCTCTTGTGCGGAGCACCCCTCCCTTTAAGCATTACGGTGTATTCGTACAGACCATAACGGGTACGAAACGCCGTCAGCCACTCGTCTCCGGCTCTCATACGCACGAGATTATACGGACCTCGTAGGTCCAGCTTGGTAAAAACTTTGGCACCTTCCAGTTGTTCAATCAGCTGTGGAATAAGGGGTAAAGGGTAACGGTTCTTAAGTGTCACTTTGTTTAGTTGCCTATAGTCCACAATGGGTCTTAGAGTGCCATCCTTATTTTTCACAAAAAACATCCCCGCAGCGGAGGGGGAGGTAGATGGTCTTATGAAGCCCTTCTGTAGGTTTTCTTCTATGTACGACTTTAAGTGGGCTAACTCCGGTTTGGACAGTGGGAAGATGTGACCACATGGTATGACTGCTCCTGGTAATAATTCAATGGGGCAGTCATATTTTCGATGTGGTGGTAAGTTTTGGGATTCCTTTTTGCTAAATACGTCAAGGAAATCCAAATACTCAGGTGGAATTTCAGTTTCGTTTAAATTTTCTGGGGTTTGTAATAGTAAAGCAGGGAAGCAAGTAGTTGCGCAATAATCAGAATTAAACTTTACAGTGAGAGTGGACCAGTTAATGAAAGGATTATGTTGTTTCAACCATTGGAGACCTAATATGAGAGGAAAGACAGGGGACGTTATGACATCTAAGGTGATATACTCCCTATGGTGGTCGTGAGTGGTAAGTAATAAGGGTATAGTTTCATACATAACAGGTCCTGAGGACAAAACCTCCCCATCTATTCCCCTTAAAGGAACAGGAGTCTTTTTTTTTATAAGTGGTATTTTATTTTTTGTGGCAAACAACACATCAATATAAGAGGCAGAAGCGCCAGAATCAATTATCCCGGTAACGGTCAGCCGGAGTTGGTCCCACTGCAAGGAAAGGGATAAATTACAATAGGTGGTTGGATATGAGACAGTGTTTATAGAGAAATAAGGATAGCGACTCTTACCCTTATTCTGTTTCTGTAAGATAGGACAGGCCTTTACTGTGTGTTCATCTGAAGCACAGTACATGCACAAATTCTGGGTGCGTCGACGTAGTTTTTCCTGGTTGCTTAAGGGGCCTTTCAGGAAAGCAATGTCCATAGGTTCACTAGTGTTCTTATGATGAGTGGAGGAGACAGGTGTAGGAGTATCTTTTTTGTATGTAGTATCATGATAAGCTCTCTCATGTTGTCTCTCTCTGAGTCTTCTGTCAATGCTAATAGATAGATTTATTAGTTCCTCTAAGGTATGGGGAATCTCTATACGTGAGAGCTCATCCTTAATGGCCTCTGACAAGCCTAAGCGGAATTGGATTTTTAATGATAGGTTATTCCACTGAGTATCTTTAGCTAGCCTCTTAAAATCTGATATATACTCCTCTACATCACTTTTTTTCTGTTTTAATGAACGCATAGATGTTTCAGTGGTTAATTGCTTATATGGGTCGTCATAAAGCTGACCTAGTGCAGAAAAGAAAGATTCTAGGGAGTTCAGAATATCGTCATTATTTTCTAGAAAAGAGTTAGCCCAACTCCTAGGGTCTGCCCTCAAATAGGAGATGGTGGTCATAACTTTAACACGGTCATTAGGGTAAGTATAGGGTTTTAGTGCAAATAACAAGAGACAGGAATTCTTAAAATCTCTAAATTGTTTTCTATCACCGGTGAACAACTCTGGGAGACTAACTTGAGGTTCCTGGAACCGTGTTCTACTATCAACAAAATCTTTGATGTAAGCTTTTAACCCCACATTTTCTTGTTTTAGTGTGTTAAGCCCATCAGTTAACACATCCACTTTCTGGGAAAGAGATTGTATATTACTTGACATCTCAGCTGGGTCCATTTTGGTTTGTTTAGGCTTGATATTCTGTGACAAAAGATTTTTTCTCTGTAAAGATAAGTAATAGAATTGTTGAACCACAACTGCTGAGTTAGATAATATGTTTGTGTAGCAAGGATTAAACCGAATAGTAACAATAATTACTTTAAGAAAGTAATGTTTTAACCCAGGTATAATCACAGCAATTACTAGGAGGTAATACAAGAGCAAGGAGTTTCTATAGCTGTTAGCTGTAACAAGGAAATACATGCAGCAAGAAATCCTTGTCTATATACCAATGTATGGTGACACAGAGCAAAGACTAAGACAAGCAAGTTAACTGAATTCAGTGATAATTGCAAGGTAATAAAATACTAGGTAACAGACTGAGACAAGCGTGATATGGCTATTAGGAAAAGGTAGCTGAAAAGAGGACTTTAGGAGCGCTTAGGGAGAGCGGTCAGTTAGGTGCAACCTGGATGGCCGTTCAGAGCGGCAGCGCTAGCCGAAGTTGGCGTGTGACGTCACCGCTAGCAGAAGCTGGAGGAGAGGAACAGCTGTTCGGTCTAGATGGGCGTAGTAGAAGCGGAGTCAGCTGTAGGCAAGTGGAAATCTGCAGCAGGCAGAAATTTAGATGCTTAGGAGCAAGGAGATCCAAAGTTAGAGCAGGCTGAAGCACATTAGGGGAATGTGAATCAATATCAAGCAAGGTAAGGATATGGGAGGAGGCTTTTATAGCAGAGACGAAATTGGTAATTTGATTTAAAGGAACAGATATGGCACTTATGAATAAAGCATAAAGGGCAGAATAACCATAACATGACATTGAAATGAGACAGGTTAACTTAAAACTGTTCAGTTTACACTACAGCTGACTTAATTTTGAAATACATAACAACAAGCCTAAATCCTGCATTTAACCAGATCTAATGGTATGAGTACCACAGCTTATGGTTCCACCAAGACCATATAGAGTACAGCATTTTCAAAATCCATAAGTACAGCTGACAGACAGGAACATTTGTACACTATATTTGAAGTGGTGCACTTGGTTGGGGAAAAAACAAACAAACATATGACAACCTTTTAAAAGTACTTTTCTTCATCTAGCCATCTACCCAGATCATTAATGTACAATTTTGAATTCACAGAATTATTTTTGTTTACACATTTACAAATATGATTCTTTAAAAAGTGATCTCTTAATTTCTTCATTTTTTTTATCATGCATGTCACACAACGTTGATTTAGGGGATGCAAGGTGCATAAATGTTTCCTCCTGTGAGTGATTCTCTGGGTGTCTGTGTTTATGTCTTTGTGTTTTGGTTTGTGTCTCTATGAGTGTCTATGTATTTTTTTTTCTGTGGGTCTCTCTGTGAGGGTGGGTGTGTATGTCTTTGTGCATTTTCTTTGGATGTCTGTGAGGGTGTGTGCATATGTCTTTGAGCTTTTTCTATGGGTGTCTCTGTGAGGGTGTGTGTATGTTTGTCTTTGTGTATTTTCTCTGGATGCCTCTGTGAGGGTGGGTGTGTATGTCTGTGTTTTCTGTGGATATCTCTGTGAGGGTGTGTGTGTGTGTGTATATGTATGTCTGTGTTTTCTGTGGATGTCTCTGTGAGGGTGTGTGTTTTCTGTGGGTGTCTCTGTGAGGGTGTGTGTATGTATGTCTTTCTGTGTTGTATGTGGTTGTCTCTCTCTCTCTCTGTGTGTATGTCTTTCTGTGTTTTCTGTGAGTGTCTGTGTGTGTGTGTATGTCTTTGTGTGTTTTCTGAGGCTGTCTCTGTTGGTGTTTCCTTGAGTATATGTGCAAGTTTGAGTTTGTGTGTGTGTGTGTGCCCATTGTCTGTTCCTTTTTAGGACATTTTGACCTTACTACTGATTATTCACATCTTTCTACAGACTTTGAGACTAATGAGACCTTTCCGGAAGTCACCAATCCCTCATTTAACCTTTAAATTATTGTTTAGGCAGTTCAGGACCCTTCCTTTCAGCCACTGCATGCTGTTGTCATCATTTAGTTGGCATCTTCCTTTACAAAAGATAATCAGAACTCCATATTTTGTTTTCTAAATCTCCTTTTTTTACAAAACTTTAGTCTACCTCATTACTTGACAGGTCAATGCAAACAAGTGCCTGTTTGGGTGTCTGTGTCTGAGTGTGTTTCTTTGCGTGTCTGCTAGAGTGTCTATATGTGGATCCTTATGTGTGAGTGTGTGTGTTTCAGTGTATGAGTGTGTCTGTGTGTTTGTATGTTACTATATTTACAACATTTCCAAGTTTAAATAGACACTTAAGAATAAAGTGCATATACGTTTTAGTCACTCCGTCAAAAATTGCACATGTCAAAGGGGGGGCCCTGATCAATGGTTAAGTCAGGGGCCCCAAAATTCCTAGTGGCGGCCCTGAATCTAATTGCAGTTGCCTGCCTGCCAGCGTGTGTGCCAGCCCCACTTGCCAACTAGTGCCAGCACTCATATCTGTTGTAACAGTAGTGTAAATTTTTTAAAAAAAAAGCTTTTTTGACTGTGAAACATCAGTCTGCTAGTGTAATCTAATTGTAGTTGCCTGCCTGCCAGCGTGTGTGCCAGGCCCACTTGCCAACTAGTGCCACCACTCACATCTGTTGTAACAGTACTGTAAATTTAAAAAAACAAAACTTTTTTGACTGTGAAACATCAGTCTGCTAGTGTAATCTAATTGCAGTTGCCTGCCTGCCAGCGTGTGTGCCAGGCCCACTTGCCAACTAGTGCCACCACTCATATTTGTTGTAACAGTAGTGTAATTTTTTTTTTAAAAAAAGCTTTTTTGACTGTGAAACATCAGTCTGCTAGTGTAATCTAATTGTAGTTGCCTGCCTGCCAGCGTGTGTGCCAGGCCCACTTGCCAACTAGTGCCACCACTCACATCTGTTGTAACAGTAGTGTAAATTTAAAAAAAACAAACACTTTTTTGACTGTGAAACATCAGTCTGCTAGTGTAATCTAATTCTAGTTGCCTGCCTGCCTTCCAGCGTGTGTGCCAGGCCCACTTGCCAACTAGTGCCACCACTCATATCTGTTGTAACAGTAGTGTAAATTTAAAAAAAATAACTTTTTTGACTGTGAAACATCAGTCTGCTATTGTAATCTAATTGCAGTTGCCTTCCTGCTAGCATGTGTGCCAGGCCCACTTGCCCAGTGCCATCACTCATATCTGGTGTAACAGTAGTGTAAATAATTAAAAAAAAAAAAACTTTTTTGACTGTGAAACATCAGTCTACTAGTGTAATCTAATTGCAGTTGCCTGCCTGCCTGCCAGCGTGTGTGCCCGGCCCACTTACCCAGTGCCACCACTCATATTTGGTGTAACAGTAGTGTAAATAATTTTAAAAAAAACAACTTTTTTGACTGTGAAACATCAGTCTGCTAGTGTAATTCTAATTGCATTTGCCTGCCAACATGTGTGCCCGGCCCACTTGCCAAGTGCCACCACTCATATCTGGTGTAACAGTAGTGTAAATAATTAAAAAAAAAAAAAAATTTTGACTGTGAAACATCAGTCTGCTAGTGTAATCTAATTGCAGTTGCCTGCCTGCCAGCGTGTGTGCCAGGCTCACAGCGTATACTGTGCCCACTTGCCCAGTGGCACCACTCATATCTTGTTTAATAGTAGTGTAAGTGTACATTTAAAAAAATAAAAACTTTTTGGACTGTGAAACATCAGTCTGCTTTTTTTGTGTCAGGCTCACAGTGTATACTGTGCCCACTTGTCCAGTGCCACCACTCATATTATCTTGTGTAATAGTAGTGTAAGTGTACATTTTAAAAATAAAAAAACTATTTTGACTGTGAAACATCAGTCTGCTTTTTTGTGTCAGGCTCACAGCGTATACTGTGCCCACTTGTCCAGTGCCGCCACTCATATTATCTTGTGTAATAGTAGTGTAAGTGTACATTTTAAAAATAAAAAAAATATTTTGCCTTTGAAACATCAGTCTGCTTTTTTGTGTCAGGCTCACAGCGTATACTGTGCCCACATGCCCAGTGCCACCACTCATATTATCTTGTTTAATAGTAGTGCACTGTCAGTGTACATTTTTAAAAAAAAAATTTCACTGTGAAACATCAGTCTGGTTTTTTGTGTCAGGCTCACAGCGTATACTGTGCCCACTCACAGTAGCTTGCACGCATAGTAGCACTAATCGAAAAAAAAAATGACAGGCAGAGACAGGCCAACCCGCAGGGGGCGTCGTTTTTGTGGTGCTGTGATTCCCTTTGGCCATAGAATAATGCCCAGTGTTAGGCCACGTACCATGAACACGAAAAGTTCTGATGAAATAGTTGACTTTATAACACAGGACACCCAATCTTCTACAGCTTTCGCTCGTAACCTTGACGCACCATCCTCCTCCTCTAGCTTAGCTTCGGGCACCTCTCAACTTACCACTCGCCCGCCTGCCGCCATCAATGAAACTAGCACCACAGCCACCTCACTTGATCTGTCAGAGGAGTTATGTACACCTCAGTGTGAAGAAATTAGTGATGCGCAACCATCATTGACAGAGGATGTAGATAACTGTGATATGTCTCAGTCAGGCAGCATTACAGACATGGACGACGCACGGTGTGATGATGATGATGATGTTGTACCCGCTGTTGCTTCCGTTGTTGAGTTGTCAGATACAAGTGAAGGGGTTGATGATGACGATGTGTCCGTGGATGTCACGTGGGCGCCCGGTAGAAGAGAAGAAGAACAGGGGGAAAGTTCAGATGGGGAGACAGAGAGGAGCAGGAGGAGGAGATGAGTTGGAAGCAGGGGGAGGTCGTCGCAAGGAGCTAGTGGCACAGTCAGACAGCATGCATCGGCACCCGGGGTCAGCCAGACAGTACGCCAATCAACGCATGCTGTTGCCACCACCAGAATGCCGTCATCGCAGAGCTCAGCGGTGTGGCATGTGTCTGCCTCTGACAACAGCAATGCCATTTGCAACCTGTGCCAAAAGAAACTGAGTCGTGGGAAGACCAACACCCACCTAGGTACAACTGCTTTGCGAAGGCACATGATCTCACATCACAAACGCCTATGGGATGAACACATGAGGACAAGCAGCACACAAACTCAAAGCCGCCATCCTCCTCCTGGTCCAGCATCTTCAGCCACATAAACCACTGCTGTGCTCCTTGCCCCCTCTTAACCATCCGCCAATCCGTCTCTCTTCCGGAGCAGTTCCTGCTCATCTGCCCACAGTCAGGTGTCTGTCAAGGACATGTTTGAGCGTAAGAAGCCAATGTCACCGAGTCACCCCCTTGCCCGGCGTCTGACAGCTGTCTTGTCTGAACTCTTAGCCCGCCAGCTTTTACCATACAAGCTGGTGGAGTCTGAGGCTTTCAAAAAATTTGTAGCTATTGGGACACCACAGTGGAAGGTACCCGGCCAAAATTTATTTGCACAAAAGGCAATCCCCAACCTGTACTCGATTGTGTGAAAGGAAATAATGGCATGTCTGGCACACAGTGTTGGGGCAAGGGTCCATCTGACCACTGATAGCTGGTCTGCAAAGCATGGTCAGGGCAGGTATATCACCTATACTGCGCATTGGGTAAACCTGCTGACGGCTGCCAAGCATGGAATGCCTGGCTCTGCAGAGGAGATGGTGACACTGCCACGACTTGCAGGGAGGCCTGCTGCCACCTCCTCTACTCCTCCTACTCCATCCTCTTCCATAACCTCCTCGGCTGAGTCCTCTTCTGCTGCTGCGTCTTGCTCCACATCAACGGCACCCCCCCCCCCAGCTCCCCAGGTACTATTCCACATCCCGGAAACGGCAGTGTCACACCATCTTGGGGTTGACTTGCCTGAAAGCAGAGATTCACACCGCAGCAGAACTCCTGTCCGCCCTGAACGCACAGGTGGATCAGTGGCTGACTCCGCACCAACTGGAGATCGGCAAAGTGGTTTCTGACAACGGAAGTAATTTGGTGGCGGCATTGAAATTGGGCAAGTTGACACATGTGCCGTGAATGGCACATGTGTGTAATCTGATTGTACAACACTTTGTGCATAAGTACCCAGGCTTACAGGACGTCCTGAAGCAGGCCAGGAAGGTGTGTGGCCATTTCAGGCATTCCTACACGGCCATGGCGCACTTGTCAGATATCCAGCAGCGAAACAACCTGCCAGTGAGGCGCTTGATTTGCGACAGCCTGACACGTTGGAATTCAACACGCCTAATGTTCGACCGCCTGCTCCAACAAGAAAAAGCCATTAACGAGTATTTGTATGACCGGGGTGCTAGGACAGCCTCTGGGGAGCTGGGAATTTTTTTGCCACGTTACTGGACGCTCATGCGCAATGCCTGTAGGCTCATGCGTCCTTTTGAGGAGGTGACAAACCTAGTCAGTCGCACCGAAGGCACCATCAGCGACATCATACCATTTGTTTTCTTCCTGGAGCGTGCCCTGCAAAGAGTGCTGGATCAGGCCGTAAATAAGCATGAAGAGGAAGAATTGTGGTCACCATCACCACCAGAAACAGCCTTATCAGCATCGCTTGCTGGACCAGCGGCAATGCAGGAAGAGGATTGTGAGGAAGAGGAGTCAGAGGAGGAATGTGGCTTTGAGGAGGAGGAGGAAGACCAAGCACAACAGGCATCCCAGGGTGCTCGTTGTCACCTATCTGGTACCCGTGGTGTTGTACGTGGCTGGGGGGAAGAAGATACCTTCAGTGAGATCAGTGAGGATGAGGAACGGGACATGAGTAGCTCGGCATCCAACCTTGTGCAAATGGGGTCTTTCATGCTGTCGTGCCTGTTGAGGGACACTCGTATAAAAATCTGAAAGAGAACGGACTGTACTGGGTGTCCACGCTACTAGACCCCCGGTATAAGCATAAAGTGCTTGAAATGTTAGGAATTCCCGCAAGTCGGAAAGGATGGAGCAGTTCAAAAATAAATTAAAAAGTATGCTTTACACAGCGTATAAGGGTGATGTCACAGCACAACGGGAATCTAACAGGGGAAGAGGTGAAAGTAATACTCCTCCTCCCACGACCACGCCGGCAAGGACAGGATGCTTTACAGACGTGTTGTTGATGGAGGACATGCGGACCTTTTTAACTCCTATGAATCGCCACAACCCTTCGGGGTCCAGCCTCAGAGAACGACTCCACCGACAGGTAGCAGACTACCTCGCCTTAACTGCAGACCTTGACACTCTGAGGAGCGATGAACCCCTTGACTACTGGGTGTGCAGGCTTGACCTGTGGCCTGAGCTATCCCAAATTGCCATAGAACTTCTGGCCTGCCCCGCTTCAAGTGTCCTGTCGGAAAGGACCTTCAGTGCAGCAGGAGGTATTGTCACTGAGAAGCGAAGTCGCCTAGGTCAAAAAAGTCTCGATTACCTCACCTTTATTAAGATGAATGAGGGATGGATCCTGAAGGGACTGACATTGGGCGATACATTCGAGTAAAAAAGACCTGATGAGATGAGCTGCCTTGGGCTAAAAATGGTCCACACGCTGCTGTATTTTATCTCTAAATGCAGGATGACTTGCGTGACTTATCCGCCACCAACTAGGGTTCAAGCCGCCATGTTTTAGGGCACTTTCTGCCAGGGAAACAAACATCAATTTTTCTAGCCGCTGCTACAGCAGCATCTGCAACAATACCTAATTTGTCAGGCATGTGTACATGCCAAATTTTTCTGGCCTCTGGTGCTGCACTATGGCTTCAAAAATCAAACCAAAAAAAAGGCACATAACAGGGATTAAACTGATAGGAATAGTACTACTTAACACACCACTCCTATCTGGTGGCACATTAGATTGCACGCGCAGTGCCCCAAATTTGAAGTAGGAGGACTGACAAAGCATCTTTTTCCATCTCCTGGTTCCTAAAATCCATGCCATATACACGTCCCCTGATAGGGGATGTAACGGGGATTAAATTGATAAGAATAGTACTACTTAACACACCACTCATATCTGTTGTCACAGTAGCTTTGTAATGTTAAAGTTCTGCAGAAATGAATGATAAAGAAAGAAGGCGCCACCATAGTGCACAATCAGATGTGTATAACACGCCAGTTAAAAAAGTAAGACCGTACTTACAAGCTGTAAGACACTTGAGAAGTGTCACAAACGCCTTCTGGACTATTAATCGAGTCGTCCAGCTAACTCCCACTGGTAAATCTCGGAAGTCCTCTGATGTCCTCTGGAGTGTGAGGGTCGTGATGGCAGACAAAAAACCAGCACCCAGCAATGGCAATTACCACAGAGCCGGCTTGAACTTATACTATCCACTCATGGTGTAGATACAATGTATCAGATGGATAGATAGAATGAATAAATAAAAGATACTTCGTGGCAAAAGTCTTGTAAAAGCATACAGACTTTATTTGGGGTACATAAGCACAACGTTTCTCGGTCTCTCCTGACCGTTTCCTCAGGTGCAATATCATATTGCACCTGAGGAAACGGTCAGGAGAGACCGAGAAACGTTGTGCTTATGTACCCCAAATAAAGTCTGTATGCTTTTACAAGACTTTTGCCACGAAGTATCTTTTATTTATTCATTCTATCTATCCATCTGATACATTGTATCTACACCATGAGTGGATAGTATAAGTTCAAGCCGGCTCTGTGGTAATTGCCATTGCTGGGTGCTGGTTTTTTGTCTGCCATCACGACCCTCACACTCCAGAGGACATCAGAGGACTTCCGAGATTTACCAGTGGGAGTTAGCTGGACGACTCGATTAATAGTCCAGAAGGCGTTTGTGACACTTCTCAAGTGTCTTACAGCTTGTAAGTACGGTCTTACTTTTTTAACTGGCGTGTTATACACATCTGATTGTGCACTATGGTGGCGCCTTCTTTCTTTATCATTCATTTCTGCAGAACATAACATCTTGGGACACCGACAAGAAATTCGAAGAAGCAGCTTGCCACCCGCTCCAGATTTCTGGATTTGGAATTGGACTAAATGAACTGTCCATTACAACGACCCCTACACTTGTATCTATGGTTTGATTGAACTGGGTTTACAACCACATTGTTTTTTCATTTGTCACTTTTGTTTTTACATGTATAGGCGTTTTTACTTTGATGCACTATATATTTATAGATTTACTATACGTTCATAGATTTCCTATATATAGGTATTTGGCGCACTGATTTTTTTTTTTTTTCTATATTTGTAATGTTAAAGATACTATGTTGTAGTATGAAAAAAATATAAATGAATCACAACTGCTGAGTTAATAGGAATTGTAGCAAGGTTTAGACTAGATAATAACATGGATTACTAAAAGAAGTAATGTCAGAATCCGAGTGTAAACTTTGCAATTTTGTTATATGGATAAATAGCATTAGATATTTCTATAGCTGTATCGAGTAAATGATTACTGGAGGGACAACAGAAAAACCATGACTATAACCAAAGGAAAAAATGAAACAGTGTTAACACAAAAAATAGCTACTATGAAAGTATAAAGCTTTACCACAATATATAAGGAATTATGGGCAAGTATGTGTAGCAGTTATTGCAAAAAAGATAATAGCATGAAAAATAAGTAAGAGGTTACAGACTGTACCTTGAGGGTAAACAAAGTATTTAGAAAGTTTAAGGAAAAATCTCACAGCTTGAATTGGGGAAGCGGTTGCAGCGCTGATGCCGAAAATGTTGGCGTGTGACGTCACAGCTCCACGATGCAGGGCGGAGGATTAGGCTGAATGAAGTAAGCTGACAGCAACGGCTTGGAAACAAAATGTCAATCTGGTAACAAAAGATGTAGGCTGATTTCAGCAAGAAAAGTTTGGTGAATCCGAAAAGATATAATTTAGGATGAAATCCAAAGAGGTAAATTAGAGCTCAGTTTGAATCACACTATGGTTAGTGGAAAACAATGACAAGCAAAGTGGAGAGGGGGGAGGAGGCTTAAATAGCATAGCAGGTAAATTGATCAGAGAATTAAAGGGATATTCTCAGTACAAGTAACTGGTTGTTATTAAACGATATGTAAACGTGACAGGATGCTCCCCTAAATGATCCACTCCGTGGATCAGGGATGAGGACGATCCGGATTCTGTTGATGGAATTGCGAGATGAGTTTGGGGGCAGATATATTAACAGCTGGCTCCCAAGAGTCATGTTCCGAAGTGTAGCCTTTCCATCTTATCAGATACTGTAAGTTACCCCTATACATTCTAGAGTCAAGTATGGATTTAACCTCATATTCAATGTTGGGATCAATGGAGATAGGAGGAATACTTTGGCGTGAAGTGGCATCACGTACAGAACGGTAGGGTTTTAGTAGGGAAACATGGAAGGTAGGGTGTATTTTTAGAGTGCTAGGTAATTGTAACCGAACTGCATTCTCATTTATGATTTTGATTATCTGAAAAGGTCCAATGAATAAAGGTGAAAGTTTCTTGCTAGGAGTATTAAGATGTAAGTTTTTGGTTGACAGCCAAACTAAATCTCCAAGGGAGTACCGTGGTGGAGCCATCCTTCTTAAGTCGTAATAAAGTTTCTGTTTGGTTTTAGCTTGTTCAATAGCGGTCCTGACTTTTGCAAAATTAGAAGTGATGGAATTTGTTAAATCAGAGATATATGGTAGTGAACTGATTTGGGGTAGTAGTTGAAATGTTGGATGGAATCCATAGTTAATGAAGAATGGAGTCTGGTTGGTTGTGGAATGTACTGTGTTGTTGAAGGTAAATTCAGCATAGGGCAGATGTTGAGACCAAGAGTGTTGGTCGAAATGACAATAAGACCTTAGGAATTGTTCAATGCTTTGGTTAGACCTTTCAGTCTGACCATTAGTCTGAGGATGATAAGAGGTTGAAAGTCTTTTGTCAATATTGAAAATCTTGCAAAATTCAGTCCAGAGAGAACTAGTAAACTGGGAGCCACGGTCTGTTAAAATGCGTCGAGGGAGACTGTGAAGTCTGAAGACGTGTAGTAAGAGCAAATGTATAGTTTCTGCAGCGGTAGGTAGCTTGTGGTACGGTATAAGATGTATCATCTTACTGAATAAGTCCACCACGACAAGGATAGTAGTATTATTGGAGGATCTGGGGAGATCAACGACATAATCCAAGGCTATGTCGGCCCAAGGTCGTGATGGAGTAGGTAAAGGCATGAGTAACCCATAGGGCCTATGTTTTGATCTTTTAGTGGTAGCACAAACTGAACAGGTGTTAATGTACTTCATTATGTCGGTATTCATATCAGGCCACCAGTAACTCCTTTTTATAAGCTCTTGTGTCTTGTGGATTCCGGTATGTCCCGCAAGTAAGGATTCATGAGCTGAATGTAATATCAAATCTCTGATAGAAGGGGGTACATATAACTTCTCATCAAAATAATAAAGGGAATCCTGTTTTATTTGTAACTGTTGAAGAGGCTTAGTTTGATCTTTATGTTGTTCTTCTCTTAGGAATGGAATAGAATCAATGAGAAACAACAGGTATTTATTCTCTGGGATTACAGATTCTTTTGGAAGACAGAGATCGGAGGGAGTAGGCAGTCGTGAGAGAGCGTCTGCCTTCTTGTTCTTACTAGCCGGTCTGTAAGTGATAAGGATATCAAATCTGGAGAAATACAGATTCCAACGAACATGTCGGGCAGTGAGGGTTTTCGTACTTTTGAGGTACTGTAAATTCCTATGATCAGTATACACTATAGTTGGGTATGTCACACCTTCAAGGAGATGATGCCACTGTTCAAAAGCAACCTTGATAGCCAGTAACTCTTTGTCACCCACGGGGTAATGCAACTCAGGAGCCGTCAAACATCTTGAATAAAAAGCTACGGGATGTAGAGGTTTCTTTAGGTGTTCTCTTTGTGAAAGAACGGCTCCAATAGCATAATCGGAGGCATCGACCTCTAATACATATTGGAGTTGGTTGTTAGGGTAACGTAATATAGGTGCAGAGGTAAATTTTTGTTTTAGGAGATCAAAAGCCTTTTGGGATTCAGCAGTCCAGATGAACTTAGTATTTGATTTTGTGAGGTTGGTAAGTGGTTTGGCAATTGCTGCAAAATTATTTATAAATTTTCGGTAAAAATTTGCAAAGCCAAGGAAGCTTTGTACCTGTTTCTTATTACTTGGCTCTGGCCACTGTCTTATGGTGGTGATTTTTGAGTCATCCATCTGTATGCCAAATTCCGAAATCTGATAACCAAGAAAGGTGATCTGGTTTGTGTGAAATATACATTTCTCGGCTTTAGCATATAAAGAGTATGAGCGTAAGAGTGATAATACCTGTCTGACGTGTTTTATGTGATCTTCTAATGTTTTTGAATAGATCAAAATATCATCAAGATAGATTACAATATAGGTGTCAAGAATATCTTTGAAAATATCGTTAATAAAGTGTTGGAAGGTTGCCGGGGCGTTGCAGAGACCGAATGGCATGACGGTATATTCGTACAAGCCATAACGAGTACGGAATGCCGTCAGCCATTCGTCTCCAGCCCTCATACGAACGAGATTATATGCACCTCGAAGGTCAAGTTTAGTGAAGACCTTGGCACCTTCCAAACGCTCAATTAGCTCTGAAATAAGGGGCAAAGGATACCGATTTTTAACAGTAACCTTGTTCAGCTGCCGGTAGTCCACTATGGGTCTTAAACTGCCATCTTTATTTTTTACAAAAAACATACCGGCCGCAGCGGGGGAAGTAGATGGTCTGATGAACCCCTTTTGTAGATTTTCCTCAATATAAGATTTTAAGTGTTCCAGTTCAGGTTTGGACAACGGGAACACATGACCGCAAGGTATGACTGCACCTGGTAATAAATCAATAGGGCAGTCATAAATACGATGCGGCGGTAGATTTTGAGATTCTTTTTTACTGAAAACATCAATAAAGTCAGCATAAACATCAGGTATCTCTATATCAGTGGAGATTTGAGGTGGTTGTAAAAGCAGAGTAGGGTAGCAAGTGGATAAGCAGTAATCAGAATTAAGCTTTACAGTTAGATCTGACCATGAAATCAGAGGGTTATGTAATTTTAACCATTGTAGGCCTAAAATGAGAGGGAAGACGGGGGATGTAATGACATCAAAGGAAATGTACTCCCTATGGTGGTCTGGTGTGGATAGGAGCAATGGTATTGTTTCATACATTACCGGTCCAGAGGACAAAACCTCCCCATCAATACCCCTTAAAGGTACAGGAGCCTTTTTTTTTATAAGTGGAATTTTATTTTTTGTGGCAAAAGACACATCAATGTAAGAGGCAGAAGCACCAGAGTCAATTATCCCTGAAACGTTCACTCGAAGTTGATCCCACTGCAAGAGAAGGCATAGGTTACAGTAGCTTGCAGAGTGTGACACAGCATTTAAGGAATAAAAAGGATGGGAGTTCTTACCCTTATTCTGTTTCTGGAGAATGGGACAGGCCTTGACAGTATGCTCTTCTGATGCACAGTACATGCATAAATTCTGGGAGCGTCTTCTTAACTTTTCTTGATTGCTTAATGGGCCTTTAAGAAACCCAATTTCCATAGGTTCAGTGGTGTTTTTAACATGAGAATGTGTAGGTAAAGAAGGGTTTTGTTTTTTATGTGTTGATTCATGATAACCTTTCTCGTTTTGTCTCTCCCTAAGCCTTCTGTCAATACTGATACTGAGATTAATTAGTTCCTCCAAAGTGTGAGGAATTTCAATGCGAGAAAGTTCGTCTTTAATAGATTCTGACAAACCCAGTCTAAACTGGTTTTTTAGAGACAAATTATTCCATTGGGTGTCAGTAGCTAGCCTCTTAAAATCTGCAATATAATCTTCTACATCTCTTCTTCTCTGTTTAAGAGAGCGCATTGTAGTTTCAGCGGTTAATTGTTTGTAAGGGTCGTCATAAAGCTGACCAAGGGTAGAAAAGAAGGAATCTAGAGAGTTAAGTATATGATCGTTTGTTTCCAGGAAGGAATTAGCCCAGCTTCTGGGTTCTGCTCTTAAATAGGAAATGGTAGTCATCACCTTAACTCTGTCAGTGGGATATGTGTATGGTTTTAGTGCAAACAACAGAAGACAAGAGTTTTTAAAATCTCTAAATTGTTTTCTGTCCCCTGAGAATACATCTGGGAGACTAACTTGTGGTTCCTGGAACCGGGTTCTACTATCTACAAAGTCTTTAATATAAGTTTTCAGTCCCTGATTTTCTTGTTTGAGGGTATTGAGGCCATCAGTTAAGGCATCCACTTTTTGAGAGAGAGTTTGTATCTGATTAGACATCTCAGCTGGATCCATATTTTAGGGCTTGTTATTCTGTAATGTTAAAGATACTATGTTGTAGTATGAAAAAATATAAATGAATCACAACTGCTGAGTTAATAGGAATTGTAGCAAGGTTTAGACTAGATAATAACATGGATTACTAAAAGAAGTAATGTCAGAATCCGAGTGTAAACTTTGCAATTTTGTTATATGGATAAATAGCATTAGATATTTCTATAGCTGTATCGAGTAAATGATTACTGGAGGGACAACAGAAAAACCATGACTATAACCAAAGGAAAAAATGAAACAGTGTTAACACAAAAAATAGCTACTATGAAAGTATAAAGCTTTACCACAATATATAAGGAATTATGGGCAAGTATGCGTAGCAGTTATTGCAAAAAAGATAATAGCATGAAAAATAAGTAAGAGGTTACAGACTGTACCTTGAGGGTAAACAAAGTATTTAGAAAGTTTAAGGAAAAATCTCACAGCTTGAATTGGGGAAGCGGTTGCAGCGCTGATGCCGAAAATGTTGGCGTGTGACGTCACAGCTCCACGATGCAGGGCGGAGGATTAGGCTGAATGAAGTAAGCTGACAGCAACGGCTTGGAAACAAAATGTCAATCTGGTAACAAAAGATGTAGGCTGATTTCAGCAAGAAAAGTTTGGTGAATCCGAAAAGATATAATTTAGGATGAAATCCAAAGAGGTAAATTAGAGCTCAGTTTGAATCACACTATGGTTAGTGGAAAACAATGACAAGCAAAGTGGAGAGGGGGGAGGAGGCTTAAATAGCATAGCAGGTAAATTGATCAGAGAATTAAAGGGATATTCTCAGTACAAGTAACTGGTTGTTATTAAACGATATGTAAACGTGACAAGCTTGCACGCATAGTACCACTAATTAAAAAAAAGAGGCAGGCCACCCAGCAGGGGCCATCATGGTCGTGGTGCTGGGATTCCCTTTGTCCCTAGATTAATGCCCAGTGTTCAGAGGCCACGTACCCTGAACTCGAAAACTTCGGAGCACATAGTTGACTGGTTAACACAGGACACCCAATCTTCTACAGCTTCCGCTCGGAACCTTGACGTGGTGTCTGTCAAGGACATGTTTGAGCGTAAGAAGCCAATGTCACAAACTTACCCCCTTGCCCGGCGTCTGACAGCTGGCTTGTCTGAACTCTTAGCCCGCCAGCTTTTACCATACAAGCTGGTGGAGTCTGAGGCATTCCAAAAATTTGTAGCTATTGGTACACCGCAGTGGAAGGTACACGGACGAAATTTCTTAAATCAATGCCATATACACGTCCCTTGATGGGGGACGTAACAGGGATTAAACTGATAAGAATAGTACTACTTAACACACCACTCATATCTGGTGGCACAGTAGATTGCACGCGCAGTGCCCAAATTCAGAGCCTCGGGCCCCACAATTGCCTCTGGGAACCTTACCATGGGTCACAGACCGCCCGTCTTGTAATTCTCTGTCTGGGAAATTATCTATCTATCAAATCTATCTATTTATCTATCAAATCTATCTATCTATCTCGTGGCTGAACCGACCAAGCATCTTTTTCCATCTCCCGGTTCCTAAAATCGATGCCATACCTGTACTCGATTGTGGAAAAAGGAAGTAATGGCATATGGGGTCTTTCATGCTGTCGTGCCTGTTGAGGGACCCTCGTATAAAATGGCTGAAGGAGAATGACCTGTACTGGGTGTCCAAGCATCTTTTTCCATCTCCCGGTTCCTAAAATCATCTCCGGGTTCCTAAAATCGATGCCATACCTGTACTCGATTGTGCAAAAGGAAGTAATGGCATATGGGGTCTTTCATGCTGTCGTGCCTGTTGAGGGACCCTCGTATAAAATGGCTGAAGGAGAACAACCTGTACTGGGTGTCCAAGCATCTTTTTCCATCTCCCGGTTCCTAAAATCATCTCCGGGTTCCTAAAATCGATGCCATACCTGTACTCGATTGTGCAAAAGGAAGTAATGGCATATGGGGTCTTTCATGCTGTTGTGCCTGTTGAGGGACCCTCGTATAAAAAGGCTAAAGGAGAACGACCTGTACTGGGTGTCCAAGCATCTTTTTCCATCTCCCGGTTCCTAAAATCATCTCCGGGTTCCTAAAATCGATGCCATACCTGTACTCGATTGTGCAAAAGGAAGTAATGGCATATGGGGTCTTTCATGCTGTCGTGCCTGTTGAGGGACCCTCGTATAAAAAGGCTGAAGGAGAAAGACCTGTACTGGGTGTCCAAGCATCTTTTCCATCTCCCGGTTCCTAAAATCGATGCCATATACACGTCCCCTGATAGGGGGCGTAACAGGGATTAAACTGATAAGAATAGTACTAGTTAACACACCACTCCTATCTGGTGGCACAGTAGATTGCACGCGGTGCTCTGACAAAATGCAGAAGGACATTTGGCAGATGGACATTTGGCAGACAGACATTTGACCGACAGGCAGAAAGCTAAAGAATGTTCCGATTTCGGCTGAGGGCAGATACACAGAGTGCTCTGTTCTAATCAGAGCCTCGGGTGCCGCAACTGCCTCTGGGAACCTTACCATGGGTCCCAGACCGCCCGTCTTGTAATTCTCTGTCTGGGAAATTATCTATCTATCAAATCTATCTATTTATCTATCAAATCTATCTATCTATCGTATCTATCATCAAATGTATCTATTGCTTCTATTGATCGATCTATCTATCTATCTAATCTATGTATCTATCTATCTTGTGGCTGGACCGGCCAAGCATCTTTTTCCATCTCCCGGTTCCTAAAATCATCTCCGGGTTCCTAAAATCGATGCCATATACACGTCCCCTGATAAGGGACGTAACAGGGATTAAACTGATAAGAATAGTACTAGTTAACACACCACTCCTATCTGGTGGCACATTAGATTGCACGCGCAGTGCCCCAAATTGGAAGTAGGAGGACCGACCAAGCATCTCATCTCTGTGTGATTCCTGTTCTTGTAGGACAGTTAATGGGTCAGTCATGTTGCACAGCTCCTCAATGTGACAAATCTTCCTGGTTAGCTCGTCGTTCTCTTTTTCCCAGCTGCTGGATCAGATCAGAGATTGTGAGTAAAACCTGCTCCTGCTGCCAGGTGATCTCACTCAGGACTCGCTTCTCTAGGTCTTCCAGCTGTTTCCTGATGTCCCTAATCAGGGCAGTCAGTCTCTCTGTTACACCAGCTGCTTTCTCTTGCACCCCTCTCCTGTGCTTCTGCAGACTCTGGACTCTTTTCTCAGTCTCCTCTCTCTTTGTGGTCAGTTTCTGCAGAACATTTCTCAGTTTCTTTTTCTTCTTCTCAGAAGCCTCATTCAGCAGCTCGACCTAGTGTCCCCTGTGCTCTCCGGCCAGGGAGCAGGACACACAGATACAGGCAGCATCCTCAGTGCAGTAATATAATAGGAGCATCTTGTGGGTGGAGCATTTTCTGTTACCCCAGGAAGTGATTGCACGCGCAGTGACATCAGTGAGGACAAGGAACGGGACATGGCTAGCTTGGTATCCAACCTTGTGCAAATGGGGAGTTTGCGGTTGGGCAAATGGACTGTTTGCGGTTGTTTGCGGTGCGTTAAACGGGGAGTTTGGTCTGTCACTGTGAAGCGGGCGTAAACCTTACACTACCTGAACAATACAACATCATACCTGATGTTTTAAAACACGTTATTCCAAACAATTTAGGAATTTTAGGTGATTTATGCCCTTTATGAATTAAAACCAGACTCTGCATCAACTATGTAATTTTCCATGGGGGTTTTGCCATGGATCCCCCTCC
The DNA here is from genome assembly GCF_027579735.1 of Bombina bombina. Taxonomy (NCBI): domain Eukaryota; kingdom Metazoa; phylum Chordata; class Amphibia; order Anura; family Bombinatoridae; genus Bombina; species Bombina bombina. The sequence goes on along the minus strand of NC_069503.1, from coordinate 49,534,940 downwards.
GGCATGCCACAGTCCAGGTGTTAGTCCCCTTGAAACAACTTTTCCATCACTTTTGTGGCCAGAAAGAGTCCCTGTGGGTTTTAAAATTCGCCAGCCTATTGAAATCTATGGTGGTTCGCCCGGTTCGCCCGTTCGCAAACTTTTGCGGAAGTTTGCGTTCGCTGTGCGCAAACGCAAAATTTTAGGTTCACGACATCACTAATTATCTATAGCCAGGTTCCTCATTGCTTCCCTTTCCTTCTTTGTTAGATTAAATCTAACTTGTTCTTGTTGTGTTTTTATAGAATTGTGCATCTCTCTCTCCAGTATTTTACAGAATGTTTGTATAGTGGGATTATTGTTTTTAGGGTCAAACGTTCCCTTCCTTTTGAAGCCCATTGGTTGTTCAGTTTTACTTGGACCAAAAAACTCTTTCAGCCTTAATGACCTTTGAAATCGTTGTATATCAACATGTAGGTCAAAGTTGTCAGTCAGTCCTGTTGGCACAAACAACAGTCCTTTTCTTAATAATGACTTGTCTGTTTCTGATAGTAATCTTTGGCTTATATTTATTACTATATTGTCCTCTAGCGCCCCTGCCGTGGTGGTCTGCCTCTTGTATTTCCCCCTCCTCAGGTGGGGACATCCCCTCCTGCATTTTTTGATCTATTAATAATCCCTCCTTGATGTTGTGTATCAATCTGAATATTTCTTTCAGATGTAAAATCTGAGTCTGTACCTGAACCTGAACTATCCACGGTAGTTAGGTTCAAGAGTCTTCTTGCCCTTAACCTTCTAGGGCGGTATTCTCGTATCCGTTGCTGTTCTTCTGGCTTTAAGGTCCACTTATAGACCTTTCTCTCACGGTAATCCTCCTATACTGCTTCAAATTGTCTATTTTTGAAAGCAGTCAGTTCTTTTTGGTACTGATCCAACTGTGTTTGTAGCTTAACTGCCAATTCTTCCTCTCCCCTCTGTGTTAGTATTTCATTATGTTCTGTTGTGTATGTTTCAATTTCTATTTTCACTTGTGAGAGTAGATTTCTTACCTCCTGGATTACCAATAGAATCAGATCTAGTGCACATTTATTTAAAATGTTGCACCATCTCTCACAGAAGGTGGGGTTGTTCCTCCCCAATGTTGGAACGTTCTTTACTCTGAAGCCTCTGGGTATAAATTTCTTCCTGTAATACTCTGAGAGATATTGACCATGCAGCTCCAGATCTTTTTCTCTTTTTAAGTTTGAGTAAATGAGATAATATATGTGTTACCGTTTTTTTTTTCCGTTGGGCCTTTGGCAACTGTGTCAAATAGGATTTCTATAGCCTCTTCATCCGTGTATTGAAACACTTTTGCTCCCTGAATGACACCACTACCTGCCCCTTCTGTATCTGCCTGAATTGGCTGTGTCATACTGTAAATGATTGATGTCTACAACTATTTTGCTGAGCACCCCAGACTTTAGAGGACTCAAGAGTGCTAAACCATCTGGAATTATGTACTAATATTTGTTTAAAACACCCGAGAAAGAGACTACATATCTACATACTATACAAGACTTTCTTATTTACAGTATGTCACAGCCGATTCAGGCAGATACAGAAGGGGCAGGTAGTGGTGTCATTCAGGGAGCAAAAGTATTTCAATACATGGATGAAGAGGCTATAGAAATCCTATTTGACATACTTACCACAGGCCCAACGGAAAAACCGGTAACACATATATTATCTCATTTACTCAAACTTAAAAAAGAGAAAAAGATCTGGAGCTGCATGGCCAATATCTCTCAGAGTATTACAGGAAGAAATTTATACCCAGAGGCTTCAGAGTAAAGAACGTTCCAACATTGGGGAGGAAAAACCCCACCTTCTGTGAGAGATGGTGCAACATTTTAAATAAATGTGCACTAGATCTGATTCTATTGGTAATCCAAGAGGTAAGAAATCTACTCTCACAAGTGAAAATAGAAATTGAAACATACACAACAGAACATAATGAAATACTAATACAGAGGGGAGAGGAAGACTAGGCAGTTAAGCTACAAACACCGTTGGATCAGTACCAAAAAGAACTGACTGTTTTCAAAAATAGAACATTTGAAGCAGTACAGGAGGATTACCGTGAGAGAAAGGTCTAGAAGTGGATCTTAAAGCCAGAAGAACGGCAATGGATACAAGAATACCGCCCTAGAAGGTTCAGGGCAAGAAGACCCTTGAACCTAACTACCGTGGATAGTTCAGGTTCAGGTACAGACTCAGATAATACATCTGAAAGAAATATTCAGATTGATACACAACATCAAGGAGGGATTATTACTAGATCAAAAAACGCAGTAGGGGATATAAGCCAAATATTACTATCAGAAACAGACAAGTCATTATTAAGAAAAGGACTGTTGTTTGTGCCAACAGGACTGACTGACAACTTTGACCTACATGTTGATATAAAACGGTTTCAAAGGTCATTAAGGCTGAAAGAGTTTTTTGGTCCAAGTAAAACTGAACAACCAATGGGCTTTAAAAAGAAGGGAACGTTTGACCCTAAAAATAATAGTCCCACTATACAAACCTTCTTTAAAATACTGTAGAGAGAGATGCACAATTCTATAAAAACACAACAAGAACAAGTTAGATTTAATCTAACAAAGAAGGAAAGGGAAGCAATGAGGAACCTGGCTAAAGATAATACAATTGTGATTAGACGAGCAGACAGGGGAGGTGCAATTGTATTACTAGACTATGCATATTACAGAGAGGAAATTCTCATCCAGCTAAATGATGCAAAAGTCTACTCAAGATTACCACGGGACCCTACTATGAAATTCAAAAAAGATATTGATGAATACCTTAAAGAAGCCCTGGAAGATAATCTGATAGATTAAAATACAATGAACTTCATGAGTATGGATTTTCCAAAGACACCAATATTCTACATGCTCCCTAAGGTGCATAAAAATCTGGAGAGGCCACCCGGCAGACCAATAGTCTTGGCCGTGGATTCATTACTACAGCCTCTATATATATATAGTCTATTACAACCTCTTGTTCAGAATATGGAGACCTATATTAAAGACTCAAATGATGTGATAAAAACTCTGAAAGGCATTTCTTTGGAGGGAGAAGAATGGCTAGTGACATTAGATGTCACTAGCCTCTATACAGTGATTCCCCACCATGAGGGATTGGCGGCGATAAGGAAGCAACTATTGAGATACCCTTATGTTGGACCTCCAATAGAGTTTATCTTGGACCTTATAGAGACCTGCCTAAAGAAGAATTACTTCAGATTTGAGCGGCAGTTTTACCAGCAACTAATGGGCACAGTGATGGGTTCCAACGTGGCCCCATTCTATGCAAACCTTTTTATGTCGAAATTTGAGAGTAATGGCACAAAGTGTTTCAAAAGGAAAGAGATAATATACTTCAAGAGATTTATAGATGATCTCATGATAATTTGGTCTGGTAAAGAGGATGATCTCCTTACTTGGTTTAATGAACTAAATACAGAACATACTACACTGAAGTTCAAGATGAACCGGAGTCAGGAAGAAATTGAGTTCCTAGACCTGAAGATATTCAAAGAAGCGAATAGATTAGGTACTACTTTATTCCAAAAACCTACGGATAGCAACCCGCTCTTAGAGGCATCCAGCTGCCACCCTCCAGCACTAAAGAAGGCTCTGCCTAAATCTCAGTTTGACAGAGTCAAGAGAAATATTACTGACAGAAAAAGGGCTGAGACACTGACTGAGGAGATGCGTAATTGCTTCCTAAAGAGAGGATATCGTAACCAACTACTCCAGCAACATATATCTAGTATATATATTTAGTGGACTCAGCTGACTGCCCTACCTGTATATATTTCAGACTAGTTAGGGGATGTGCATTGCACAGGGGTTTGTGCATTGGTAACAGGGCTGTGTACTTTTTAACAATAGCATATGTTCACATTTTCAAAGTGAACATTTTATAAGTGAGGCAATAATTTTTAAGAATTATACAAGAATTGAACAAGGATTGGGCAAGGGGCAAGACACAAGGCAAGTACTCTTGTATTACTATGTTTTATTTATATCATTGTATCCTCTTGCAAGTGCTGCTGTAACACTGTGTCTTATGTGTTTACTTGGTTCCCACTTTCAGAATAATGCTCAATATCTTCATATTCCTTTTTGCTACCTCTTGTCTCTACAACAAACTACATTACTCAGTTACTCCTTCTCCCTCTCCACCTGCACTGTTCATTAGCCCATCTCTCTTATACTCACCTTACTTTTGTACTCATGAACTCAACTTATTCCTAAATACTCTCTCTCCCCCCTGCACTTCAGTTAAACAACAGTCTCATTACTGCAAATCTGCTTCTCATCTCATGTCACTCTCCCTCTTGCTCATACTAGCTGCTGGCGACATCTCGCCTAATCCTGGTCCCTCACAACCTCCTAACCTTTCACATCCTTGTGTGCCTTTCAATAGACTTCAAAAACTAAACTCTGGTAACCTTAATCACATTCCTCTTACATCTAAAACCCCCTCCCCCTTCATTTGTGCACTCTGGAACTCTCGCTCTGTTTGCAACAAGCTAACTTCTATCCATGATCTCTTCATCTCCCACTCTCTTAACCTTCTGGCTCTTACAGAAACCTGGCTCTCTGCTTCAGACACAGCATCCACTGCTGCACTGTCACATGGGGGTCTCCATTTCAGCCACACTCCTAGGTCTGGCAATAGACAAGGAGGTGGTGTCGGTATTTTACTTTCCTCTCGTTGCACCTTCCAACAAATACAGCCCTTCTCTTCACTCACATTTTCTTCATTTGAAGCACACATGATTCGGTTATTCTCTCCCCTCTCTATACGTGTTGCAGTCATATACCGCCCCCCTGGCTCCCCAACTCAATTTTTAGATCACTTTGCTGCCTGGCTTCCTTATTTCCTTTCCTCAGACACCCCTGCCCTCATTCTTGGCGACTTCAACATCCCCATTAACAATCCCACTGCCTCATCTGCTAAACAACTTCTGCAACTCACTTCCTCTTTCGGTCTGTCACAATGGACTGATTTTCCTACTCACAAAGACGGTCACTCCCTTGACCTGATGTTTAGCTATCGATGCACTCTCTCAAACTTCTCAAACTCCCCTTTTCCTCTTTCTGACCACCATCTCCTTACCTGCAACATATCATCCCTTCCTACAACTCTCCCACCTTCTACTCCTCACACCAAACTTCACAGAAGCATTAGGTCTTTAGATCAGCAACAACTTGCTAATTCCCTTCAACCGCTCCTCTCAACCTTCTCCTCCTTTTCCTGCCCTGAACAATCTATCTGCCACTATAATTCCACCCTTATATCCGTCCTTGACAATCTCGCCCCTCTTACCACTGCTAGGAAATCACACACTCATCCCCAGCCCTGGCATACTCCTCTGACACGGTACCTATGCAGATGTTCCCGTACTGCTGAACGGCATTGGAGAAAATCACGGAGTTCAGCTGATTTTCTTCATTACAAATTCATCTTGAACTCCTACTACTCTGCCCTTAATCTCCACAAGCAACACTACTTCTCTACTCTTATCTCTAATCTTTCTTCAAATCCAAAACGTCTGTTCTCCACTTTCAATAGTCTCCTCCGCCCTCCTCCACTTCCTAATACAACTTCTCTGTCAGCTCAAGACTTTGCCAGTCACTTCATTAACAAAATTGATTCCATCAGACATGAAATCAGCTCTCAACACAATTCCATTCTCTCCCCCCCTCAAATACTCTCACTCAACCACAACCCTCATAACCTGAAACTTAGTTCATTCTCCCCTGTTACTGAGGACGAAGTTTCAGCACTTATACTGCGCTCTCACCTCACTACCTGTCCCCTTGACCCTATCCCCTCACAGCTGCTCCCCTCTCTCTCTGATACCCTTACCCCTATACTAACACACATTTTCAACCTCTCCCTCAGCACTGGTACATTTCCCTCATCATTGAAACATGCACTGGTCACACCTATCCTCAAAAAACCTTCCCTTGATCCTACCTCCCCATCCAACTACCGCCCAATTTCCCTCCTCCCTCTTGCTTCAAAGCTTCTCGAAAAACTAGTATATGCACGCCTATCCCATTTCCTTACGTTAAACTCCCTTCTTGACCCGCTGCAATCTGGATTTCGTCCCTATCACTCCACAGAGACAGCTATTGTTAAGGTCACCAACGACCTACTTACAGCTAAATCAAAAGGCCACTTCTCTCTGCTTATCCTCCTTGATCTGTCCGCAGCCTTTGACACTGTCGACCACCCTCTTTTGCTCCAAACCCTCCAATCCTTCGGCATCTGTGACACAGCCCTTTCGTGGCTCTCTTCCTACCTGTCAAACCGTACCTTCAGTGTAGCCTTCTCTGGGGCCTCCTCTGCCCCGTCACCCCTTTCTGTCGGAGTACCGCAAGGCTCTGTCCTCGGTCCCCTTCTCTTCTCAATCTATACGTCATCACTAGGTTCCCTTATTAAGTCCCACAGTTTCCAATATCATCTGTATGCCGATGACACCCAAATCTACTTCTCTGCACCAGAACAATCTCCTTCCTTGCTAACCCGTGTCACTAACTGTCTTTCTCACATCTCTTCCTGGATGTCCTCTCACTACCTCAAGCTAAATCTCTCCAAAACTGAGCTCCTCATTTTCCCCCCTTCTTCCAAAATCTCCACCCCCAATATCTCTATAACTGTCGACAACTCCATCATTACCCCTACCCCGCATGCCCGATGTCTCGGGGTCACATTTGACTCAAATCTTTCCTTCACTCCTCACATTCAGTCCTTGGCTACAGCCTGCCGCTTCCACCTTAAAAACATCTCTAAAATTAGACACTTCCTTACACAAGACACAACTAAGATTTTAATCCACTCTCTCATTCTTTCCCGCCTTGATTACTGCAACTCTGTCCTCTCTGGTCTCCCCTCCTACCGCCTAGCTCCTTTACAATCCATAATCAATGCCTCTGCCAGACTCATCTTCCTTACACGTCGCTCTTCATCTGCTGCACCTCTCTGCCAATCCCTTCACTGGCTTCCTCTTGCCTCTAGGATCAAACACAAAACTCTCACTCTTACATACAAAGCCCTCAACTGCACTGCTCCCCGCTACATCTCAGACCTTGTCTCCAGATACTCTCCCTCCCGTCCCCTTCGCTCTGCTCATGACCTCCTACTCTCCTCCTCTCTTGTCACCTCATCACACTCCCGTTTACAGGACTTCTCCAGACTGGCTCCCATCTTATGGAACTCTCTGCCTCGCTCCACAAGACTCTCTTCTAGTTTTAAAAGCTTCAAGTGCTCCCTAAAGACTCTACTGTTCAGGGACGCATACAACCTACGCTAACCTTTCCTAATACCAGTTCCTCTCCTCCACTGCAATCCCCTGAACCCTCTTAGCATGTAAGCCTAAAAGTCCAGCTGTCTGTAGATCACCTTCTTAAGAGCTGACTACAACAGTGCAACTCTTGGCAGGGCCCTCTACCCTATAATTGTTTTGTTGTACTCCCCCTTTGTTTATAGCGCTGCGGAATCTGTTGGCGCTCTACAAATAACCGATAATAATAATAATAATAATAGTGTGGATACAAAGGTCTTGAATAAAGGAAAAAGTGATAAAGAAGAATTAGAGAAAATGACTATGGTAACTACCTATGCTGCAGATAAAAATGGCTTTAATGTAATCTTGAAAGAAAACTGGAAAATACTGAGCACTGAGGAAACACTCCCCTTTAGGGAGATGGGGGTACCTAGAATAGGATATAGACGAGGCCGATCATTAAAGGATATACTACAACACACTGACCCCACCCACTGTTGTATAACAAGAACATGGTTAGAAGAGGCCAAACCTGGATGTTTTAAGTGCAGTGGGGGTACCACTTGTAAAGGGATGTCTACTGGTCAATTTTTCCATCACCCAAGAAATAGAAAGAAGTATTTTCACAAACACAGAATGACCTGTACCACTAGTCATGTGGTATACCTGTTACACTGCCCATGTAGTTTATTTTACGTGGGAAAGACCAGCGACAACCTAAGAATTAGGATGGCCAACCATAGGAGCGCTATTCGCACGGCAATCAAGAAACAAGAGTCTGATTAACCAGTGGCTCACCATTTTTTTCAAATGGGCATAATGTATCTGACCTTCGCTATACGCTAATATATTATGTCCCCACTCTTGTTAGGGGGGTGACAGAAACAATATCTTGCTACAAAGAGAGGCGAGGTGGACATACGAGTTAAATACCCTGATACCAAAGGGTTTAAATGTTAAAAGAATGGTTACCTAGCATGCTTTGGGGGGATAGCACATGGTCACACAAAAGGATCTGTTATAGCTTTATCATTAACCAGCTGGTCATCCTTAGGATAGGACTAAGGGTAATGTAATCTCTCTACATTCGAAAGTGACTATCTTCATCTCAGTACATATGAATGAGGAGTTAACCCCTTCCTGATTACACAGCTGAGTTCTTACAGTATTATGCCATATTACCCCTTTCTGACCACATCTGAGTTCTTGCAGATTATGCCATTATTACAAAATGATAAGGTCTATTCTGCCCTTAATTCAAGAGGGACAGTTCATGACTACGATAGACTTGAAGGATGCTTACCTTCATGTCCAAATTCACAAGTATCGTTTCAAGTTCCTAAGATTTGCATTTCTAGACCAGCACTTCCAGTTTGTAGCTCTCCCCTTCAGTCTGGCTATGGCCCCAAGAGTCTTTGTGAAGGTTCTGGCAGCCCTGCTCATGGTGGCGAGATCCAGGGGTATTACAGTGGCGCCTTATTTGGACAACATCCTGGTCCAGGCTCTGTCCTACAGGCTAGCAGAGGACCATTCGAGAGCTCTTATTCTTCTTCTTTGATCTCATGGATGGAAGATAAACTTAGAAAAGCGTTCCCTGGTTCCCAGCAACATAGTGGAGTTCCTGGGCACGATAATAGATTCCATATCCATGAAGATATTCCTTGCAGATCAGAGATGTTGCAAGATTGCATCCAGCTGTCTCGCTCTTCAGAACTCCTCAAGGCCATCCATGGCCCGGTGCATGGAGGTGATTGGGCTCATGGTATCCAGCATAAATGTCATTCCATACACCAGGTTCCATCTCAGACCTCTTCAGTTGTGCATGTTGAGGCAATGGAACGGCAATCACATGGATCTATCTCAACAGATTTCTCTAGACAACCGATTGAGAGAATACCTCTCTTGGTGGATTTGTCTGGTTCAGCTGTCCCAGTGGACATCCTTCTTGAGACCATCCTGGGAGATTGTGACTATGGACGCAAGCCTCTCAGGATGGGGTGCAAGGAAGGCACAGGGCAGGTGGACTCAAGAGGAGTCGCTCCTTCCAATCAACATTCTGGAACTTCAAGCAATTTTCAATGCTCTAAGGGCTTGGCCCCTCCTGGGTTTGTCTCAGGTTCCAGTCAGACCACATTACCTCGGTGGCTTACTTCAACCACCAGGGGGAAACGAGAAGCTCCCTAGCCATGAGGGAAGTATCTCGGATTCTGGAGTGGGCGGAAACACACAACTGTTCCCTATCAGCGATCCACATTCTGGGTGTGGACAACTGAAAAGTGGATTTTCTCAGCAGACAATCGTTTCATCCTGGGGAATGGTCTCTCCATCCCGAGGTGTTTGCGTAGCTTTGCAACAGATGGGGGATGCCAGTGATAGATCTCATGGCATCCAGACTCAACTTCAAGCTTCCCAGATATGGGTTGCAGTCCAGGGATCCCCAGGCAGAGCTGATAGATGCCTTAGCAGTGCCTTGGGGGTTCATCCTGATCTACATATTTCCACCGTTTACCACAACACACATACAGTGGCACCACACCGGCAGCCTTTTCTATAATTGCAATGTGTGACAAAAAAACTTGTTTTGAAAATTCTATGATTTGGGGGAAACATAGGTTCAATTCTAATATATACAAATACTACAGATTTATAGATGATATTATTATGATCTGGAAGGGGTCAAGGGAAGAAGCAGAAGAGTTCATTAAATATATTAACAACAATCAATATAATCTTGAGTTTACTAGCAAAATTTCATCTATTGAAATAGAATTTTTAGATCTGGTTTTATATATTGATGGTTCTAACAAAATATCAGTGAGGAATTTTAGGAAAGCCACCGATAAAAATGGTTTCCTACATGCTACTAGCGGTCATTTACCCCGTTGGAAGGAAAATATCCCAAGTGGGCAATTTAGGCGCATACGGAGGAACTGTACAGACATCAATAATTATATGCAGGAGGCTGAGATAATGAGCAATAAATTTCTACAAAAAGGTTATGAAAAATCAAGAATAGAGGAAGCTAAACAAAGAGGGTTAGAATATGATAGAAGTAAACTGCTAGAAGATAAAGGAAATAAAGTATCAAGTGTAAGAAAGAGGAAAAACAATACTACTTTTATAACAACATATAGTGAAGGAGTACAGGGCGTTAGATCTATTTTAAACAAACATTGGAAAATTTTATTAGCGGATCCAATATTAGCAGGAGAATTAGAAGAGAGACCCGATGTAGTGTACAGGAAGAATAGGGACATTAAGAGTCTAATTGCTCCATCCAAATTGAAAGCTACCAGACCTAAAAATGAGGGAACCTTGTCTAATTGGTTAGCACTCAAACCAGGAACATATAAGTGTAGGAAAATAGACTGTTGTTTATGCCCTATTATAGATGAAACATCAGAGAGTACTTGGAACTGGGATAGAACTAATGAATTTAAAATCAAAGATAGAACTACATGTCATTCAACATATGTAGTATACCAAATTACATGCATTTGTGGATTAATTTATATAGGGTGTACTAAACGTAAAATAAAAAGGAGAGTCTATGAACATTTGAACAATATAAAAAATGGTTTGGAAGGCCATAGTGTTTCCCATCATTGTAAATTAAAACATCAGTGTAGTAGTGTAGGAATTACATTCAAAGTGTTAGAACATGTTACTAGTGAGTATCAGGGCAATCGCCTATTAAAACTTAGAAAAGCTGAAACCAAGTGGATTCACCAATTAGGAAGTTTAAGCCCTAGAGGATTAAATATAGAAATTGATCTTCAAGCTTTTATGGTATAGTATAATACATGTCTGTCCCACAAAGTAGGTAAAGAGCAGTATAGTGTTAATCTATAGCAATCACTAGCTTTTTAATATATCTCTTAAATATTCTTAAAAATTTTAAATAAAAGGAAATAGGAATGAATTTATCATATTTTATATGAGTTAATTTAATCGTATTTTAATGTTTAGAATGGTTTGTTTTTTAGGGAGTTTTTAAATAACATAATGTAGTTTAATTAATATTAATCATATTGCATCTTTGTAAATGTGTTTGTTAAATTATTATCTTTTGATAGTTATGAATTGATTTATAATTCTATTATTCTGTAAAGTGATTTTAAGCATTTCTTGGAGTAAGTTGATTGTAGGCAGTAAGAGTGTTAATGTGGAATTGATTTAATGTTATATAACACAGAGCGAGTCTTACGAACAGTTTTTTATAAATCATAAATGATTCATTTTAGTAATATATATGTTTTAGGACAAGTTACAGTTTTACATCTGCAGAGCACTTATACTAATGTAATGTCAGACCCACCGCAGCTAATTCGGATACATTGTATTTGTGAGTAATATGACACCAACCAATGAGAGCCAAACCCGGTAAATTTAAAGCTCACAACAACAGCTGTTCAACATGCAAAGCCCGTTGAGAAAGTTCACCCGAGAGTGAATGAAACGCGTTCGGGAGAAAGAGTTGAACAAACCTTGCTCATTGACAGGACAACCGTGCCCCACCGGTGAAACAATACCGGATTTGCTGAATCATTAAGCTGGAGGAATTAAAACAGGAGAGCGGACATACAGCTCCCATCACAAAGACCAGATACCGAGGCTTGGGTTGGGACCGCTGAGCAACTTTAAACTTTATGTGCACATAACTTGCACTTATCTTGTAAGTGTATATTTTTATGGCTTTATTTTATTTTAAAAATAATAAAGAAAGATACAGTGAATCTCGGATGCGCTTGTGTTTTTGTTGTTTTAAAAAACCTTGTTTATGTCTCTGTACTTATAGCAGCAGAAAAGGTGGTGCTGTGCAGTTATGCAATATACTGAACAAAATAGAGAGGAAGAGACCTCCCTAAAGACTGCACATATAGAACTCTGAGCCTGGACTTATAGTGGAGAAATTGGGAATATTAAAATATAACCTTTATTATATACGTTAAAAAATACACACTCAATTAAAAACAACCTAAGAATTGAAGGCCTATTCCTTGATCCTGTGTAAGCCTTTGATATATCTAAAGTATTTAGAAGGAAATTGTGTAGGCGGGAAGTTATACGTAAGACCACTATACAATAAATTTCTAAGTGGTATATAGAATTAATATTCCTAAATCACATATAGGTTCTGTGAGTATCTTAGTAGGCTGAAACTCTATCCTAAAATTTATTGGATTTGGATTTAATGCTAATAGCACTCAATAAACAAAAATAAAAAGCATAAATTGTTTAAATATTAGATATCTCTTTATTAGTGTGTAGCTTCACTTGTGTTTTGAACTTAAGTATAGGGTAATATAATTTTCAATATATTCAGATTACACGGGACAAATTGTGAATCTGTTTGTACTGTTTATCCCCTTGGAATTCAATTGGATGATGTGAATCTGCTATGGTCAGATAGTATCCATTTTACTTCTTATTTGTGATTAAAATATTTGTTCAAACATCGTTTAGTAATGTAGTCCAAGTGACCTATTTTAACACATTAACATTCTCAGTATATCATATTAACAGTTTATCACTATATTAGGTATGTTGTCTGTATCTGGGATAATATATATCCTTTGACTAGATTAAATATAGTGACTTGTTAATTACTGTCATACATGTAGCAGTAAAGTTATTACATTGTTGTCTATGTACAACACTCAATAAGGAATATCTATTTTGTAAAATTATTTAAAGAGTATTCCTTCTATTAAACTTATATATATGATATGAGTGTGCACATATAAACACTTAGATGTGATAGATCACTTTCATTGAACAACTATGCTGGAAAAAATCTTCCGGTGTATCTCCGGTCACTATTTCAAGCTATAGTGATATTATAATATCATTGCCCCATCAGCTATAGTTATTTTGTTAGTTCACTCTTGAAAACATAATACATGTGATTCAATTTTGTGCTAAAGCAACAGACACTAGAAGGTTAACCGTTTAAATGATTCCTTCTCATAGGGAGTATAACTTATTATACATATAACCCCCTAGTGCGGTATCCTAAAAATTGTTTCTTTCCGGATAGCTAGTTGTCAGTTAACTATGATTTAAGTCTGACGATAACCAAGTAACAATGTTAAATGTGACTGTTAGTCATTCATTTAAGCTAGGTATTGTTTTAAATTCTAAGCCCGCCTAAACAGGCCAACAATCTTAGGTAAATTTTAAAAAATGAATAGAGCTCCCATACGCTCTATAACCCCCTGACCGGTTTCGCCCGTATAGGGCTTTTTCAAAGGCGGCGAGCCGCCGGAAGTTTCACGCTATAATCGGGTTGAGGACCCGGTCCCAATGATATCTCCAATTTTCATTGGATAGTCTAGCTGTCAATCAAGACAGTTCTTCCAATCAAAATGATTCTATGTTGGGAATAGTAATTAGAGCTCCGTGATTACGATCTTGTATTAGATACTGACTACTACTTATTTGGAGTGTAGAATAGAAAAGGAAAACGTAGGAATTATGATCTTATGCTACTATATCCATTATAAGTATTCATTGTCATTAGTTATTTGTTCTGATTAATACGAGTGTGTTTTGTTGGAAAAATTCAGGTTATTACTTTATGATAAACAGAATATTAGAGGATAAAGTTACAGCATGAATGAACAGCAAAGTTTGATCTTCTTGGATTTTTTCATTCATTGTTTATTATTTGCCTGGTTTAATAATGCAAATTCCTAATAAACGATCTCATGCCAAAGTTGTGTTTATTTTCTCTTTGTATTTATCCTTTATTATTTTTTATGCATTTTTAATTTAGTGTTCTTTTGGGTTTTGAAATCATTTACTTTGATTTCTGTATGCTTGTTTTTGAAGTGTGTTAAAATCCTATATGTAAAGAGATATACTGGTTAATGACAATTTACCATATAATTCTGATTATTTCTGAGTCTCAAGCTTCTATTTACCTTTATTAATATATGAGAATTATATTCAGATTTGAAATTATCTCAAATTATTTAAACCCTGCTTCTGTATATGTTTGTGTTTTGTTTTAGTTTTTATTTATATATTTGTTATGATTATAATGGGCTAACTAGTACTTTCATGTGGTATTAAGTGATATATCAGAAAAAGTGGCCAATGTCAAAGGATATTAGGTGTCATAGTGTGTATCACAAGGTAAGTAAATTATAGTGTAATCTTATTACTAAAAAACAACTAGAAGAATATATTAGACTCCTGTGTGTGATAACTTAAGAAAAAAAGAGTAAAAAAGGAAGGGGGTCAGTGAGGTAAATTAGTGGTTGAAAAGGGTAGGAAGGGGTGTAAAAATGTAAATTAAATAAGCTAAATATACATTTATATTGTGTGTGTTATAGTGCCTTACTTAAGAGGGGGATACTAATGGGTGGGTGATGTTGTGAAGCATGGTGCTAGTGCCTACTAGTTCCGTGACTTTCATATTAAAATAAATGTGTTTTAAAGGGATTTGTGTTTGTCTGTAATATTTATTTCTTTATCTGTATATATTAATTATATTCATCTTCATGCCATGTGACTTTGAAGTTATTATTATTTATCCAACTATTTCACTTGTGTTCTTGTTAAGGCAGATACTTTATTATATTATGTCTACTGGGATTTTTGTATCACTTCCCATATATTTTATTAAGGATCTTACTTGGATTGTTCCAGATTCTTTATTATATTATATCTGCTGGGATTTTTATGTCAATTCCCATGTATTTTATGAAAGATCTTTCTTGGATTATTCTTATCACTTCTAGCTTTGAAGATGCTATTGGAGACTATTTGTCCAACTATTTCACTTGTGTACTTGTTTGGACATGTTATTTATTATATTATATCTGCTAGGGTTTTTGTATCAATTCCCATGTATTTTATAAAGGATCTTTCTTGGATTGTTCTTATCACTTCATTAGCTTTGAAGATGTACATAGAAATTATTATTTTCATTCATGCCAAATGGTTGGACGCAATTAAGAAGGTAGATCCATCTACTTTCCCTTTTTAGAAGTCTTGTTTCAAGGTTGCCTCCTCTGATACCCAACCTTATTCTTTCTACACCTATGCATCGTACTTCAGCATTGGCTTTATGATATTGGAGGAAATGTTGTGTGACACTTGTTAGAGTTTTGTCATCTTTTTTATCTTTCTCAGCGTTTCTGATGTTTCGTAGATGTTCCATTATTCTCACTCTTAATTTCCGTGTCGTCATCCCTATGTAAAATTTTTCACATTTACATATGAGTAAATATATTACTCCCTCCGTTTGGCAGCTGATATAATCTTTAATGACATGTTTGTTCTTGAATCGGTCAATTATATGGTCAGATTTGATCATATGTTTACATGTGCTGCAATTGCCACATTTATGTGATCCTGGTGCCAATGCTGTCTTGGTTTTATGCCTCTGTAGATGGCTGCTCGTGATCATATCCTTGATGTTACGTGTACGTTTGTATGAGATGGAGGGTCTAGTTCCTATAATTTCTTTTAGTGTTGAATCGGATTTGAGAATGTACCAATATTTATTCAAAATTTAATTAACCATTTTACTTTGAGAATTATATGTTGTTATTAGTCTTGGAACGTCACTTCCAGGTCTGTATTTCTTCTTTAGGAGTTCTTGTCTGTTTGTTTCTTGTGCTCTATATTTTGCTTTTTTAATAGTTCTTTTACTATACCATCTTTCCAATAGTCTGTTCTCCAATTCTTGAGCACGTATTTTAAAAGTTTGTAAATCAGAACACTTTCTCCTGATTCTCAGGAATTCCCCTGTAGGAAGACTTTTTACGGTATTGCTTGCATGTGCACTGCTATTGTGGAGTAGGCTGTTAGTTGCCGTTGCTTTTCTAAAAAGGTCTGTCTTTATGTTACCTTCCATATCCTTGATTATAGTTAGATCCAAAAAGTTAATACTTTCTTGATTTGCTTCGTGGGTTAATTTGATGTTAATATTATTGTTGTTCAGTATAGTGATGAATTCCTGTAGTTCTTGATATGATCCTTCCCAGATGAAGAAGATATCATCTATGTACCGAAGCCACATAGGGATTTTATCTGTGTAGTTTTTATTCTTCTCCATGAATACATATTCTGCCTCCCACCAGCCAAGAAAAAGATTCGCATATGTTGGTGCACATGCTGTGCCCATGGCTGTTCCCCTTGTTTGGAGGTAGTATTTATTGTCAAAGATGAAATAGTTGTATTGGAGGATACATTTGAGAAGTTTTATTATGAATTCATCATGTTGTTTGTCTTCTTCCGACTTCTGATCTAGAAAATACTGAACTGCATTTACTCCATCCACGTGGTTGATTGAGGTATATAGAGACTCTACGTCAGTTGTTACTAGCCAGGTCTCTTTTGCAGTGTGAATACCGTTTACTCTTTGTAGGACTTCCATGGTATCCTGTACATAAGATGGTAGTTCTTGTACAAATCTTCTCAGTCTGTAATCTAGATATTTACTGGCTTGTTCTGTTAGACAGCCTATTCCAGAAACGATTGGTCTTCCCGGGGGTGTATGTTTATTCTTGTGCACCTTTGGGATGAGATAAAATGTTGGGGTAATTGGGTGGTCTCTCTGTAGAAATTTAATTTCCTTTGCGTTAAGAGTGTGGTTCTGTTTGGCTTCATTAATTATATAGTTATAGATTTTGAGATAACCTAGTGTAGGATTGTTTAGAAGTCTCATGTAACAATTTTTATCTGTCAATTGTTTATTGGCTTCCTTTAGATACATTTCAAGGGGCCATATTACAATATTGCCCCCCTTGTCCGCATTTCTTATTACCACTTCATCCCATGTGCTCATGTCTTTTAGTGCTTGTCTTTCCTTATATGTTAAATTAGGAGTCGATGGTAAGGGTTGTAAAGCTGAAATATCTTTACAGACCATCTGGTTAAACACCTCTATTTGAGGGCAGTGTATTTTCTTAGGTACATACAATGATTTGGTACGAACTAGATCCCTCCATTTGCCATGTTCTGTGCTATCAGACTCTCCTAATAGAGTGTCAAGATCTTGAATAGTTTCTAGCTCTTCTTCATTCCAACCCCAATCTATGCTGGGTTCCATAAATTGTTTCTTTAAATAAAGTTTTCTGATAAAAAGTTGTATGTCTTTGATCGTTTCATATTTGTCTATCCCTGTGGATGGACAAAAAGACAGGCCTTTTGATAAAACTGCGATATGTTCTTTGGAAAGATTAATTGTAGAGAGGTTAATAACTCTCAATGATTGTTCCGAAGTCGTGAGAAGGTACTTGGGGCTCTGGGTTGCTGTCTCCATTGCCTCTGATTGCTGTGTGTATTGCGTCCTCGTCCCCTTGTTGGTCTTTTGCTTTGCCCTCCCTCCTCTCCTGGTGTGTCTGTATTTTCGCCCTGTTCTAAAAAATCCTTTCTTTTGTTTCTATTGGAAGCCCTGATTGATTGGATACTTGTGGAGGTACTAGGAGTGGCACTATTTATAGGTTCATTTTCCTCTCCATCCGTATCTGAGATGTCACTTTGTATTACTGTCACTTTAGTGTTTGTTCCTGGATTTTTATAGAAATTTTTATTACGCCATTTATAGACTTTGCTGTTTTTAAAGTCTGTGATATCTCTATTTAGCTTCCCTTGTTTTATTTCTTTCAGTTCTAATTCCAGTTTGTCTAACTCCTTTTGATAGGATTTATATAGTTTATCAAATTTAGTGTCTGTTTCAAATTTTTTCAAGTTGTCAGTTAGTTCTTTAATTTTATCCTCCAAGAGATCATATTCAGAGCTATCGTGTTTCATTAGGATTTTCATAAGTTTTACAGAACATTCAGACAATGCCTCTTCCCATTCTATTGTTAGTTTGTCATTTTTGAATTCAAATGCCGGGAACAGCTGAATTCTAAGGCCTCTGGGGATTAGTTCTTTTTCAATATATTTTTCAAAAAAGTGTCTGTTCCACCAGACTTTGTCTTGCTTATACATGGTTTTGTGCATATCCCTCAGAATAGAATCTAGGGAAGTGTAAATATTTGAATTGGGGCTAGAGCTATTGCTATCGAATATGTCATTCAGATCCGCAGTTCTTTTTTGTTGCCTAGTTAGTCTGTCTTTTTCCCATAGACTGTCCATTTTAAATTTGTATGTTTATTGTTTTATAGTCCGTGTGCTCTACTGTATATAACTCTGACAATTCAGAAAAATAATATTTACCACAACACACATACAGTGGCACCACACCGGCAGCCTTTTCTATAATTGCAATGTGTGACAAAAAACCTTGTTTATGTCTCTGTACTTATAGCAGCAGAAAAGGTGGTGCTGTGCAGTTATGCAATATACTGAACCAAATAGAGAGGAAGAGACCTCCCTAAAGACTGCACATATAGCACTCTGAGCCTGGACTTATAGTGGAGAAATTGGGAATATTAAAATATAACCTTTATTATATACGTTAAAAAATACACACTCAATTAAAAACAACCTAAGAATTGAAGGCCTATTCCTTGATCCTGTGTAAGCCTTTGATATATCTAAAGTATTTAGAAGGAAATTGTGTAGGCGGGAAGTTATACGTAAGACCACTGTACAATAAATTTCTAAGTGGTATATAGAATTAATATTCCTAAATCACATATAGGTTCTGTGAGTATCTTAGTAGGCTGAAACTCTATCCTAAAATTTATTGGAGTTGGATTTAATGCTAATAGCACTCAATAAACAAAAATAAAAAGCATACATTGTTTAAATATTAGATATCTCTTTATTAGTGTGTAGCTTCACTTGTGTTTTGAACTTAAGTATAGGGTAATATAATTTTCAATATATTCAGATTACACGGGACAAATTGTGAATCTGTTTGTACTGTTTATCCCCTTGGAATTCAATTGGATGATGTGAATCTGCTATGGTCAGATAGTATCCATTTTACCTCTTATTTGTGATTAAAATATTTGTTCAAACATCGTTTAGTAATGTAGTCCAAGTGACCAATTTTAACACATTAACATTCTCAGTATATCATATTAACAGTTTATCACTATATTAGGTATGTTGTCTGTATCTGGGATAATATATATCCTTTGACTAGATTAAATATAGTAACTTGTTAATTACTGTCATACATGTAGCAGTAAAGTTATTACATTGTTGTCTACGTACAACACTCAATAAGGAATATCTATTGTGTAAAATTATTTAAAGAGTATTCCTTCTATTAAACTTATATATATGATATGAGTGTGCACATATAAACACTTAGATGTGATAGATCACTTTCATTGAACAACTATGCTGGAAAAAATCTTCCGGTGTATCTCCGGTCACTATTTCAAGCTATGGTGATATTATAATATCATTGCCCCATCAGCTATAGTTATTTTGTTAGTTCACTCTTGAAAACATAATACATGTGATTCAATTTTGTGCTAAAGCAACAGACACTAGAAGGTTAACCGTTTAAATGATTCCTTCTCATAGGGAGTATAACTTATTATACATATAACCCCCTAGTGCGGTATCCTAAAAATTGTTTCTTTCCGGATAGCTAGTTGTCAGTTAACTATGATTTAAGTCTGACGATAACCAAGTAACAATGTTAAATGTGACTGTTAGTCATTCATTTAAGCTAGGTATTGTTTTAAATTCTAAGCCCGCCTAAACAGGCCAACAATCTTAGGTAAATTTTAAAAAATGAATAGAGCTCCCATACGCTCTATAACCCCCTGACCGGTTTCGCCCGTATAGGGCTTTTTCAAAGGCGGCGAGCCGCCGGAAGTTTCACGCTATAATCGGGTTGAGGACCCGGTCCCAATGATATCTCCAATTTTCATTGGATGGTCTAGCTGTCAATCAAGACAGTTCTTCCAATCAAAATTATTCTATGTTGGGAATAGTAATTAGAGCTCCGTGATTACGATCTTGTATTAGATACTGACTACTACTTATTTGGAGTGTAGAATAGAAAAGGAAAACGTAGGAATTATGATCTTATGCTACTATATCCATTATAAGTATTCATTGTCATTAGTTATTTGTTCTGATTAATACGAGTGTGTTTTGTTGGAAAAATTCAGGTTATTACTTTATGATAAACAGAATATTAGAGGATTGAGGCATTGTCTGAATGTTCTGTAAAACTTATGAAAATCCTAATGAAACACGATAGCTCTGAATATGATCTCTTGGAGGATAAAATTAAAGAACTAACTGACAACTTGAAAATGAAACAGACACTGAATTTGATAAACTATATAAATCCTATCAAAAGGAGATAGACAAACTGGAATTAGAACTGAAAGAAATAAAACAAGGGAAGCTAAATAGAGATATCACAGACTTTAAAAACAACAAAGTCTATAAATGGCGTAATAAAAATTTCTATAAAAATCCAGGAACAAACACTAAAGTGACAGTAATACAAAGTGACATCTCAGATACGGATGGAGAGGAAAATTAACCTATAAATAGTGCCACTCCTAGTACCTCCACAAGTATCCAATCAATCAGGGCTTCCAATAGAAACAAAAGAAAGGATTTTTTAGAACAGGGCGAAAATACAGACACACCAGGAGAGGAGGGAGGGCAAAGCAAAAGACCAACAAGGGGACGAGGACGCAATACACACAGCAATCAGAGGCAATGGAGACAGCAACCCAGAGCCCCAAGTCCCTTCTCGCGACTTCGGAACAATCATTGAGAGTTATTAACCTCTCTACAATTAATCTTTCCAAAGAACATATCGCAGTTTTATCAAAAGGCCTGTCTTTTTGTCCATCCACAGGGATAGACAAATATGAAACGATCAAAGACATACAACTTTTTATCAGAAAACTTTATTTAAAGAAACAATTTATGGAACCCAGCATAGATTGGGGTTGGAATGAAGAAGAGCTAGAAACTATTCAAGATCTTGACACTCTATTAGGAGAGTCTGATAGCACAGAACATGGCAAATGGAGGGATCTAGTTCGTACCAAATAATTGTATGTACCTAAGAAAATACACTGCCCTCAAATAGAGGTGTTTAACCAGATGGTCTGTAAAGATATTTCAGCTTTACAACCCTTACCATCGACTCCTAATTTAACATATAAGGAAAGACAAGCACTAAAAGACATGAGCACATGGGATGAAGTGGTAATAAGAAATGCGGACAAGGGGGGCAATATTGTAATATGGCCCCTTGAAATGTATCTAAAGGAAGCCAATAAACAATTGACAGATAAAAATTGTTACATGAGACTTCTAAACAATCCTACACTAGGTTATCTCAAAATCTATAACCATATAATTAATGAAGCCAAACAGAACCACACTCAATGCAAAGGAAATTAAATTTCTACAGAGAGACCATCCAATTACCCCAACATTTTATCTCATCCCAAAGGTGCACAAGAATAAACATACACCCCCGGGAAGACCAATCGTTTCTGGAATAGGCTGTCTAACAGAACAAGCCAGTAAATATCTAGATTACAGACTGAGAAGATTTGTACAAGAACTACCATCTTATGTACAGGATACCATGGAAGTCCTACAAAGAGTAAACGGTATTCACACTGCAAAAGAGACCTGGCTAGTAACAACTGACGTAGAGTCTCTATATACCTCAATCAACCACGTGGATGGAGTAAATGCAGTTCAGTATTTTCTAGATCAGAAGTCGGAAGAAGACAAACAACATGATGAATTCATAATAAAACTTCTCAAATTTATCCTCCAATACAACTATTTCATCTTTGACAATAAATACTACCTCCAAACAAGGGGAACAGCCATGGGCACAGCATGTGCACCAACATATGCAAATCTTTTTCTTGGCTGGTGGGAGGCAGAATATGTATTCATGGAGAAGAATAAAAACTACACAGATAAAATCCCTATGTGGCTTCGGTACATAGATGATATCTTCTTCATCTGGGAAGGATCATATCAAGAACTAGAGGAATTCATCACTATACTGAACAACAATAATATTAACATCAAATTAACCCACGAAGCAAATCAAGAAAGTATTAACTTTTTGGATCTAACTATAATCAAGGATATGGAAGGTAACATAAAGACAGACCTTTTTAGAAAAGCAACGGCAACTAACAGCCTACTCCACAATAGCAGTGCACATGCAAGCAATACCGTAAAAAGTCTTCCTACAGGGGAATTCCTGAGAATCAGGAGAAATTGTTCTGATTTACAAACTTTTAAAATACGTGCTCAAGAATTGGAGAACAGACTATTGGAAAGAGGGTATAGTAAAAGAACTATTAAAAAAGCAAAATATAGAGCACAAGAAACAAACAGACAAGAACTCCTAAAGAAGAAATACAGACCTGGAAGTGACGTTCCAAGACTAATAACAACATATAATTCTCAAAGTAAAATGGTTAATGAAATTTTGAATAAATATTGGTACATTCTCAAATCCGATTCAACACTAAAAGAAATTATAGGAACTAGACCCTCCATCTCATACAAACGTACACGTAACATCAAGGATATGATCACGAGCAGCCATCTACAGAGGCATAAAACCAAGACAGCATTGGCACCAGGATCACATAAATGTGGCAATTGCAGCACATGTAAACATATGATCAAATCTGACCATATAATTGACCGATTCAAGAACAAACATGTCATTAAAGATTATATCAGCTGCCAAACGGAGGGAGTAATATATTTACTCATATGTAAATGTGAAAAATTTTACATAGGGATGACGACACGGAAATTAAGAGTGAGAATAATGGAACATCTACGAAACATCAGAAACGCTGAGAAAGATAAAAAAGATGACAAAACTCTAACAAGTGTCGCACAACATTTCCTCCAATATCATAAAGCCAATGCTGAAGTACGATGCATAGGTGTAGAAAGAATAAGGTTGGGTATCAGAGGAGGCAACCTTGAAACAAGACTTCTAAAAAGGGAAAGTAGATGGATCTACCTTCTTAATTGCGTCCAACCATTTGGCATGAATGAAAATAATAATTTCTATGTACATCTTCAAAGCTAATGAAGTGATAAGAACAATCCAAGAAAGATCCTTTATAAAATACATGGGAATTGATACAAAAACCCTAGCAGATATAATATAATAAATAACATGTCCAAACAAGTACACAAGTGAAATAGTTGGACAAATAGTCTCCAATAGCATCTTCAAAGCTAGAAGTGATAAGAATAATCCAAGAAAGATCTTTCATAAAATACATGGGAATTGACATAAAAATCCCAGCAGATATAATATAATAAAGAATCTGGAACAATCCAAGTAAGATCCTTAATAAAATATATGGGAAGTGATACAAAAATCCCAGTAGACATAATATAATAAAGTATCTGCCTTAACAAGAACACAAGTGAAATAGTTGGATAAATAATAATAACTTCAAAGTCACATGGCATGAAGATGAATATAATTAATATATACAGATAAAGAAATAAATATTACAGACAAACACAAATCCCTTTAAAACACATTTATTTTAATATGAAAGTCACGGAACTAGTAGGCACTAGCACCATGCTTCACAACATCACCCACCCATTAGTATCCCCCTCTTAAGTAAGGCACTATAACACACACAATATAAATGTATATTTAGCTTATTTAATTTACATTTTTACACCCCTTCCTACCCTTTTCAACCACTAATTTACCTCACTGACCCCCTTCCTTTTTTCCTCTTTTTTTCTTAAGTTATCACACACAGGAGTCTAATATATTCTTCTAGTTGTTTTTTAGTAATAAGATTACACTATAATTTACTTACCTTGTGATACACACTATGACACCTAATATCCTTTGACATTGGCCACTTTTTCTGATATATCACTTAATACCACATGAAAGTACTAGTTAGCCCATTATAATCATAACAAATATATAAATAAAAACTAAAACAAAACACAAACATATACAGAAGCAGGGTTTAAATAATTTGAGATAATTTCAAATCTGAATATAATTCTCATATATTAATAAAGGTAAATAGAAGCTTGAGACTCAGAAATAATCAGAATTATATGGTAAATTGTCATTAACCAGTATATCTCTTTACATATAGGATTTTAACACACTTCAAAAACAAGCATACAGAAATCAAAGTAAATGATTTCAAAACCCAAAAGAACACTAAATTAAAAATGCATAAAAAATAATAAAGGATAAATACAAAGAGAAAATAAACACAACTTTGGCATGAGATCGTTTATCAGGAATTTGCATTATTAAACCAGGCAAATAATAAACAATGAATGAAAAAATCCAAGAACTTCAAACTTTGCTGTTCATTCATGCTGTAACTTTATCCTCTAATATTCTGTTTATCATAAAGTAATAACCTGAATTTTTCCAACAAAACACACTCGTATTAATCAGAACAAATAACTAATGACAATGAATACTTATAATGGATATAGTAGCATAAGATCATAATTCCTACGTTTTCCTTTTCTATTCTACACTCCAAATAAGTAGTAGTCAGTATCTAATACAAGATCGTAATCACGGAGCTCTAATTACTATTCCCAACATAGAATAATTTTGATTGGAAGAACTGTCTTGATTGACAGCTAGACCATCCAATGACAATTGGAGATATCATTGGGACCGGGTCCTCAACCCGATTATAGCGTGAAACTTCCGGCGGCTCGCCGCCTTTGAAAAAGCCCTATACGGGCGAAACCGGTCAGGGGGTTATAGAGCGTATGGGAGCTCTATTCATTTTTTAAAATTTACCTAAGATTGTTGGCCTGTTTAGGCGGGCTTAGAATTTAAAACAATACCTAGCTTAAATGAATGACTAACAGTCACATTTAACATTGTTACTTGGTTATCGTCAGACTTAAATCATAGTTAACTGACAACTAGCTATCCGGAAAGAAACAATTTTTAGGATACCGCACTAGGGGGTTATATGTATAATAAGTTATACTCCCTATGAGAAGGAATCATTTAAACGGTTAACCTTCTAGTGTCTGTTGCTTTAGCACAAAATTGAATCACATGTATTATGTTTTCAAGAGTGAACTAACAAAATAACTATAGCTGATGGGGCAATGATATTATAATATCACTATAGCTTGAAATAGTGACCGGAGATACACCGGAAGATTTTTTCCAGCATAGTTGTTCAATGAAAGTGATCTATCACATCTAAGTGTTTATATGTGCACACTGATATCATATATATAAGTTTAATAGAAGGAATACTCTTTAAATAATTTTACACAATAGATATTCCTTATTGAGTGTTGTACATAGACAACAATGTAATAACTTTACTGCTACATGTATGACAGTAATTAACAAGTCACTATATTTAATCTAGTCAAAGGATATATATTATCCCAGATACAGACAACATACCTAATATAGTGATAAACTGTTAATATGATATACTGAGAATGTTAATGTGTTAAAATAGGTCACTTGGACTACATTACTAAACGATGTTTCAACAAATATTTTAATCACAAATAAGAGGTAAAATGGATACTATCTGACCATAGCAGATTCACATCATCCAATTGAATTCCAAGGGGATAAACAGTACAAACAGATTCACAATTTGTCCCGTGTAATCTGAATATATTGAAAATTATATTACCCTATACTTAAGTTCAAAACACAAGTGAAGCTACACACTAATAAAGAGATATCTAATATTTAAACAATGTATGCTTTTTATTTTTGTTTATTGAGTGCTATTAGCATTAAATCCAACTCCAATAAATTTTAGGATAGAGTTTCAGCCTACTAAGATACTCACAGAACCTATATGTGATTTAGGAATATTAATTCTATATACCACTTAGAAATGTATTGTACAGTGGTCTTACGTATAACTTCCCGCCTACACAATTTCCTTCTAAATACTTTAGATATATCAAAGGCTTACACAGGATCAAGGAATAGGCCTTCAATTCTTAGGTTGTTTTTAATTGAGTGTGTATTTTTTAACGTATATAATAAAGGTTATATTTTAATATTCCCAATTTCTCCACTATAAGTCCAGGCTCAGAGTGCTATATGTGCAGTCTTTAGGGAGGTCTCTTCCTCTCTATTTTGTTCAGTATATTTCCACTGTTACCACTTCTAACTCGAGTAGTGGCTTGCATCAAGCAGGAGCAAGCTTCGACTATTCAGATTGCTCCGTCGTGGCTGAGAAGGATGTGGTTTGCAGATCTGGTGGGGATGTCATCGTCTCCTCCATGGAGATTATCCTGTTGCAGAGATCTGCTGGTACAGGGCTCTTTATGCATCAAAATCTAGATTCTTTGAGGCTGACTGCCTGGAGATTGAACGCTTAGTCCTAGCCAAGAGAGGGTTTTCTGAGAGAGTGATTGATACTTTCAATCAGCCAGGAAGCTGGTCACCTGACGCATCTATCATAAGGTGTAGAGGACCTACTTATTCTGGTGTGAGGAACATGGCTATCCCTGGCATAAGGTCAAAGTATTCCAATAAGTAGATATCCAGCCTCCAGGATACAATTAAAAGATTCCATAAAGAAATTCAACAACGTTTCAAACCACACATTGGTTCTTAGTCATGACTAAGAGACATGACTAAGAACCAGTGTGTGGTTTGAAACGTTGTTGAATTTCTTTATGGACCCTGTGAAAAGATAATAAAGGTATTTTAATTGTATCCTGGAGGCTGGATATCTACTTATTGGAATACTATATTGGGACTTGGCTGGTCCTTTTCCATGCTCCAGGACAAGAAATATAAAGGTGCTGTCTTCCATACCATTATTTGAAAGCATAAGGTCAAGGTATCCAGGATCCTTTCCTTTCTCTAGGATGTGTTATAGAAGGGATTTGCACACCAGTTTCGTAAAGGGACAAATGTCAGCTTTATC